>NC_092646.1:8699533-8999533 GCF_039555335.1 Amphiura filiformis | reverse complement strand
GTTGTCATATAGCTGTGGTAGTAGTCCAATATGTTAGAAAAATATTTCTGCTGATGGCCCCATATAGACATTGGCTAATAAGCTGTGTGTATCGCGCATGGCAACCCGGTCATCTGCTACAATGGGCTATTTCATTTGTAATTCATACACCACTATTGAAGACATGACCTTATAAATTTTCCACGGAGAGATTGTAAATTTCAAATGGGGTTACGGTGACTCCACCTGCACCCACTGTGTGGTCGATTAAGGTCTTCCATGAGGGTGTATGCATTTAATCTGAAATAGCCCAATCCCAGAGGCACTCAAGTTGTGACGTGAAAATGAAACGTTTCTGTAAGAGCAGCGTAACGTAGCTGTATGTAAATATCAGTTCATTATCTGATGCTGCATATTAGGACTAACATGTCATATAAGCAATATAAAATTCTTCAGAGAGCCATTAATAGTTAGATCGTGTACCGAATTTGAATGTTTTTTTTTTTGATGTGAATTCAAATTATTAGGAGACCTATTTAAGTTTTTGAACCACATTTTGAACCACTCCATTATTGAGATGTCATATCCCTGATATGCCCAATATTGGGTCAATCAATGATTTGCAAGAATATAATGAGAAGACCTTATTATGGGTGTCATGATGTGAATGCTATTGCCAGCCAGCTATACCCTCCCAAATGGTTAAAAGTTTGAAGATTAATGAAAACACATGTTTGAAATAAGTATTACCAATTATTAAGAATGATTGCAAATCAATCTATAGTACTGTCTATATATTTGCCCAATAAGCAATAAAAGTTTGCACAAATTCTACTGATTGATGAGCTGTGTATCAAATAGTAGGAACGACTGTTATATGGGCGCATGTAACACTAAAAGGTCTGACTTGTTGACAGGGCAGGCATATATACGCGTAGTACATTATTAGAATTCTGTCGCCAGCTCTTCTTGACCGAGTGCCTGAGGCAGACCGTCTCGTGAAACGTCTGCATGCTACCTTAGCACCCAAATAGAAGAGATTGCACAAAACGGATTGCTGTGTGTACATAATGAAACGGTCACAAAGGTTTAAAGCTGCTATTTTGTGTATTTCCATTTCCTCACATGTGTGGGTAGTGCAAAGAAATCAGACGCGAAGACTAGAGAACAGATGCTGAATTGTACCGTGCACTATTTAAAAAACCAAAACTTTAATATATCCGCCATTTTGGTTTGTTATGCATGTTGACCATTTAGAATGATAGTTTGTGTTTCCCCGGTGTGTTTGCAGCGCCCTTCCAGCTGGAGCGTTGCAAAGGTTTAAAGGAAGTCTCCGGCGATCACAACATTATGCCTTAGGCTCCTATATGTTGGAAAAATAATTATCAAACACGAATCACGAAACAACCGGCTCTTAACACGATATTCAAAATTCCAGCGCGATCATTACCTAGGGCAATGACGTCATGGTTATTTGTGCTCAATTTTTGCCAGCCTTCATTGTAGTACTTTGAGCGCTTTATCGGCATAATGCACAGCGCAAACAAGAATGCACTTTATTGGACGTATACCGATATAATCCGGATTTTACCCTCCATGAGATACACGCATTTATGGGGGAGTCGGTACTCTTAGCGCCTACTGTCTTTGGGTAGTGGCTTTTTGTAATGGTACTTAACATCAAATAAAATTCTTGCACAAGCAGTTTATTAGCCTTGACACTACAATCGTTGATTAAACACTATTTGTTTGTATTTTTTGGCAATTATTTATATAAAATGGAAGACCGCAGCTATTATGCACATAGCAATTTTAGTCTAACGTAAGAGATATCTTTCGCGGATCTATATTGTTACGTTGTAACCTTCGCCTTGGTGGAGCATATCTGATTTCAAAGGAAATACGAACCACATTTTCTCTTTCATAGTGTAGTGTTTTGTGGAAGGACAAATTACATTCTATCGGATGTATGAAAATGCCAGTGAGTAAAAATGCCAATGTGTACTTATCTTATTAAGCCTCTGAAGGAAGCCTCTTTAATGGTTTTATATATCTTTGTTTCATGCCTAGAAAAAGGGAGGAGGGCATTGGTAGAAAAGTAAATGTAGATTAAATTTATTTTTCCACTCTCTCTATAAAATTGGATTAAAGAACACACCATACCTCGGAGAGGATATGAAAGCACATCATCCTTCGACGAGGACATCAACTCTCCATCCCGGAAGCGAGGGCAAGGTCATTCCACCATTGTAAAAACAGCATTTGATAAAATCAGAATCCGGAATCGGACCAGCCTCCTTCATAAGTGCCTGTGATGGCTCCGTCGCCATTTTGTTCCATTATATTCCCGGGTATATTTTGACAGATCGGATTATAAATACATTGTGAGAAACCAGAAACTAAACCATACACACAAGATTATTACAATGGATTTAAAGACTTTCATGATTAGGTAAAGAAATGTATACTTTTTTTTTAATAGATTAATGACACCCAAGTTACATACGCGTATCTGGTATGTATTCCTATGCAGTACGTACTCGACACACAGTTAGTTTTTTGACAAAACAATTTTCAAATATAGACCTGGATAATACCTTATACATACATTTTTTGCTATCTTTAACACGGATTTAGCTTTCATTTATCCATTTATGCTTTTTTATTCTATAAATGATATATTTGTGTGAAAACTGAGGGCGCTATTTATGTTTATATTATATTTAATTAAGCCAAATAATATCCTTTTCATTTTATGATTAAAAGTTTTCAACTATTTATTACTAATTTTCTGATGTTTTAATGCCAGTATACAAGTGTCTACCACTTGTATATGCAAGCAAGATTTAAGATAAATAGCGCCATCAGTGTTCACATTTAGTTAATTATGACTATGGTTCTAAATGCATCTAACCACAGATTAATAAATAAACAGACTCAACTGGAATTTTTTATGCCTGTGCCCTCTAAGCGTACTCGAATTCAGCTGACGCCGGTACAGCGTTTAGACCTGGCGACATCGCGCGAAGTTTCTTTTGTGTACGCTCGCAATATCTGGATTTGTTCAAAAAAGCCCTACTTTCAATAGCTGCCCTATTACATATTTGACATTATTTCTGTATTCTATATTGTACACATCTACAAATATGTCATCCGGCAGCTATTGCAGATGGGACGTTCTTGCACTAGCCCCTCAATATAATGGTTTTGCAAAAGTGTCAGGTTAATGATTGGAGTAATTTATAGAAGCAATTCGGAGGTTGACTAGATGTATTTGAGGTGTAATTATATAGTAGGTGATATCGTGATATGGTGAGATGGAATATCGGTATATGTGTTGTCTTGGTTTTGACGCATCACACGAAGCGCGTGGGTGAAATGCCAATATACAGAGCATCCATAGTAGATATACAAGTAGCTTATTTAATAGGTAGTCTGATACAAATTATATGAACATCGCAAAACCTTTGTTCCTTAGAGCTTTACAATGTAGCGTCTACATGATCCTTGTGTGAAACATTGGTCCTGAAGATTCTAATTGACTAAATACATCACAAGATGTAACAAGTACAAGTACCCACCACCACCAGTTCCCCAAATAATTTCCAGACACACAATTTGGAATTACTTCGCAAACTTCGCAAGTAATCTCAGGCCAAGCACGTTTGATCACAGTTCCATCACCACAGACATTGAAAATGCTACTGAGAACTATTAGTTGAGTGCCTGGACATATTGTGGGGGCCGAAAATACATCTTTTCAGTGAGCCCAATTGTACCGGGATAGCGCTCAACACGCGAAAATATACTCATTAGTTGCATTTACTATACATATAACTCAAGAACTGTACTTCAAAGATATTATGTCAAACTACACTTTCTGATTCCAGATAATGAGAGGAATACGATTAGATTTTTTTAAAATCCATATTCGCCCAATTTTGAAATTTAAGCCCTGCATTAGCGGTCATTTTGAAATTATGCAAATTACCATTTTCCCCCTATGATCCCCTTTGTCCTTTTTGGATATGTTGTTCAAGATGGTGTTTAGATTCACTAGCAAGCAAAAAATTGGTGTTCCAATTTTGTCCAGGTCCGCCCATTATTCTATTTAAGGTTAGCAACTATTTTAAACAGTTGTGCTTTGGTTGATCACAGCATCTTGCGAATGGTAGTGAAATTTGGAATTGCATTGTGATTATGTCATAGCGAGTGTATAAGGAATTCAAATATCACAGATATACTTTGGTAGGTCCTGTGGTTCTTGAGTTATGCTGTGAAGAGGGTTGAAACAACACTTTTGTAAAACGTACATAACTCATTAACAACAATAAATCAAGCAAGTTATCAAAGTGTATGATTTGTAGAATGAACTTTTGCAAAACATCTTACATCAAAGTGTTAGTTTTCAATAATATACTGATTTAGATAATGAGAATCAATTTTTAGCTGCTTCGACCAACAACACCGTGTCTACCCTTAAATTGACTCGTCTATATAGCCCATTTGGTTTCCTCGGAACAGAAGTGACTATAATGATAATGGCAAGAAAATTCAGTATTCCAAATGTAATTGGAAATATTGTATTCTATGCGAATAGTCGATGTATGCGCATTGAATTGGAAAACAGGTTTTTTATAACCCAGTTTTCTTTTATAACCCAGTTTTTACTTATTGTTGACTATATAGATTTCTCCATTACAAATATCAAATATGTCAATAAACCGGTTGTGCAAAGCATGTAGTCATGTAGCCATGTACTGTGGTCTTACATTTATGTAGTATTATTGTAAACCGTATAAGATATATCATACGTCAATCCATACATATATGTTCCACAAAACAGTAAATAAAAACATCAGAAATGTGTTTTTTTGGTCATAGAAAGGGATAGATTTGTCCAAATATGACATATATTAGGAAATAATTAGTAAAGCCATCAGACTAAAATCCCTGTCTTATTAAGATTATCATTCGACGTCAAAGTCACCAATCCATGTGTAGATAAATAAAATATCAGATTGTTACTTTATAAAATATCAGATTGTTACTTTAAGCTAACGCTGTCCATAAACACAAGTTACATAACTGATTTAGTATGCTATGCTTCAAATAACCTTATCTAACAAATATGCATCACATAAAAGAGACAGAAATTTAACAAGGTACTTCTAAAACATCTGCTCTTTTCTTTGAGTATGTCAACAAATTTCATGCTTCAGCGTGATGCGTGATCAATTCTTCAAAATCACTACCTTGGAAAAAAATCTCAGACATACCGAGGTGTTGGTGGAAGAAGGCTCTATCCGCAAAAGCTGCCCTATAAAAAGATATTGGACAATTTCTGCATTCTATCACGGTAGTCTCTTAAGTAACCAAACATGTTTTTTGGGCCCCGAAGTGACCTCATTCGAGACCAGATAAGGATAAAAAGATGCCATTTCTATACTTTAAAAAATTAAGGGTAGACGAGGTACTGTTGGTCGAAGCAACCTAAAAATCGATTTTCATAATCTAGATCAATATATTATTGAAAATCAACACCTTGATGTTTTGCAAAAGTTCATTCTACAAATCGTATACCCTGCAAACTTGCTTAATTTATTGTTGTTATTTAGTTATGTACGTTTTACAAAAGTGTTGTTGTTTCAGCCCTCTTCACAACGTAACTCAAAAACCGTAGCAAATATAAAAGTATATCTGTGATATTTTAATTCTTCTACACGCTCGCTATAAATTGTGCAATGCAATTTTTGCCAAAGCTCACTACCATTCGTAAGATGCTGTGAACTACCAAATCACAACAGTTTAAAATAATTAATAACCTTAAGTAGAGAAACCAACTTCATGTATTTGAATGGGGCTTCACCGTTGTCAATACTACTGTTCCATTTTTTACACCTTCGATGGGATCATTGAATAGGCCTTCAACACCAACCAGTATATATTTCATTCTATTTTGTACACCTTTAAAAATATGACTCCTGGCAGCGATTTCAGATGCTACCTTCTTGCACCAAACCAACACCCTATACGTTGAGTCTTTTCATGACACAAATTGATGAATTGGGTTTACGTGTGAGGACCCCGTAAAATTTCTCTTATTTCAAATTGCCAATCACTACCAACTGCTGTCGTTTTCCAGACATTTTGAGGCAAGCGATGAAAAGGGTTCCGTGTGTTTTTTTCTCCAGGCAGAATATTATACAAAGAGGTAACGAAATTAGAAATCAGTACAGAATGTGGTTTATTACAAGTACGCTTAACCCTAAGCAAGCGTAGTTCGCGCCGCAGGTGTAAAAATGCACCAACAATTATTTGCAAGAAAAATATTATTTTTGTTTCCAATTTTGTCACTTTCCACATCATGACAAATATCTTGAAACGGTGACGATGTGTTTTATTTGAAGTGTCTGAAAAAATATCTTTGTGTCAATTTGTTTATTTCGATAATAATAAACAATAATGTCCTTGAACAGGGTGAAAATTTGGTAAAACATTGGCTGCTCATTATATAAGAATTAAATATTACAAAATAGTGAATAAAATTATTGCAATAATAATATTTCAAAAATTAAACAATTGCTATGAATTTATGAAGGCTAAAAGTAATGGTGAAAGGTACGTTCAAATCAGCACGCACATTTTTTATTTTCATTTTGCTCTTTATATGAAAAGTTTATTTTCTCAAGTATAGAACATTAGAGAACGAATTTGGAGAAAACCTTCTGATAATTACAAACACTCGTTGAGCAGCAAGACCTTCCCTGTAAGCGAATTGGAAGACATTCTTTGATGTATTACTGGGCTCAATCATCTGAAATTACTGGAGCATGAGCCACCCATGCTGATGGCTCAGCATAGTATTTTATTGTCAGAAGGTTTTCTCAAAATTCATTTCCTAATAAGATACTCGTAGAATCAGTCGTTTGTCTGGTGAAACATCAACTCGTGCAATACATTAAGCCCATAGGTTCCATGCAATATGCGTTAACCCGTGCATATTGGTGTGGGGAGCCGTTATAGAATGGTCCAAAAGTTAAAAGAAAAGGCTGAAGGATTGCAAAATTTTAACTTTTTGATGCCATTGAAATATGTAGGCTATATATTACGACAAATATATTCACAATTTGGCTTTGGAGTCATGGCCCTATGTGAAAAAAAAAAAAAAATCGTCGGATTTTGATTATTTTCATACGGAAAAGTCCGTAACTAAGTATCTAATAATTATAGGTTAATATATATGATCTGGCAAATATGCATCACTGACAATATAATCACTGACAGGTGACTTGCATTAAAGGGGTATTTCCTGATTTTATCATACTCTCTTAGTCCTATATAGGAATAGATATCCGCAAAAAAAGTTTCAAATTTCAGTTGATTCGAACATTGACTTGTGAGTTACGTATAATTACAAAACGCTTTCGACATCATTCGCAAAAGGTTGGAAAAGTTTCCAGAAATATGTAAATGAATTGTATAAAGGGAATATAGAGTGTATGAAACGTTTTCACAACATTACAAATATATCTGCAAACTATGGTATTTTAAGTGTTGACGAAATATTTTGCAAAAAGTGTTTGCAAAATATATTTTACAATAACAATTCTATAACATTTTAAAATTGATGTTGCAGTGTGTTTTAGTACACTAAGTATAAAACGTTTTCATGACCATTATAAAACCCGGCATTTAATGCAATTAAAACCAATTTACCAACATTAAAACCCAAGATGTAATTCGTTTAAAACGTTTTAAAAACGTTTTGTATTTTCTGGGCTACTGTGGAGTAATGTCAAGTTTTTGACAGCCCGGAAGTATAAATTGGTCTATATCGTTGTCAAATCTGCCTGAAAGCTTATGCACACATTCAGGATGTACTCCTATAGGTTTCTTATGGAATAGAAATCTCACAACCTTTTTGGCGTAAGTTGGGGGATGAGGTTGTGCATCACAAAATGCCCCTTTAAACGGAACATCAAAGTTAGCATCGTGGAAATGTCACGATTTTAAGGCAATAAAAAATATTTCAACTCATCAGTGCTTATTGTAAGCAGTTTCAAGCTTCATTAAACCATTGGGCAATTTGAGATCCCTATGGAAGACATGACTTGAATCTCCCACACAAGGGGGTGTAAATTTCAAATGGAATCACCCATTTAGGTAACTCTATTTGAAATTCATACTCCTTTGTGGACGAGTAAGGTCATGTTTTCCATAGGGTTGTTTGGATTTCAGCTGTAATAGCTGTAATAGCCCATACGGATAATCAGATATTTAAATAATAAATAAATGTCGGTGTTTATGATAGCGCCTTTTCCCAGATCTCGGAGGGTTCAAAGATCTCGGAGGGTTTAAAGGTTCAAATTTTCTGTACAGAATATTTTGTCTAACTGTTAACTCCAATTAATGGTTATCCCATTCAACGACTGTATGCATTTGTATGTTAACTACGGGTTTTCAATCAGACAACATAATTTACACACAGGCTAACATTAAGTAACATAACAGGCTAAACCGCTCAAATATAAAAGGCGCTCAAATGCCTTGGGTTCATTTTATTATAAGTTCATCTTTTTTTTTTCATTATGGAAAGTCGAAAGGGAATATGACCTCGTGTTGAGACAAATAAAGCTGACACACGTGATGAATGATATTTAAGGCGATCCCAAGGCTTGATATAACGTGTGTCACCTCCGTCCCGTGTACATGGAAATATAAACGCGATTATTGGCTTCCTCGAGTTATTTTCTGTGAGAGAGCATTTCAATATTAGAAGTTTACTACAGTTTTTAAGGTAAATAGCTAAAACTGGAAAAATATGGCTACCATCCGCGCTCATTAATGCTGTTCCGAGAACAGGTCAAACTAAATTGTTGAAGGTATAATATCTCGTTTCCCTAATGTATTATGTAGCAAACGTCTATTTCTTTGTAAACACAATTTCAACCACTTACTTTGATACTTAATATCAAATAATCGATACAATACATTACCTCGAGGGCAAAACCACGTCCATAAATTTCCGGAAATTTAATACTATATCAATTTGATAATATAACATATCTTTATAACATTATAAATAAAGTATTTACATCGTGGCCTCTCCGACCTATTTTATATTATGGGAATATGCCGCTTGGTGGTATACATGGGAAATTACAGTTCCTTGTCCCCGGGTCCTTGTCCCCGCCTCTGAGCAAACATCAGGTTTAACCGAATGGCCCAACAATTACATCCCCCCCCCCAAAAAAAAAACCCAAAAAATCAAGAGTTCTTTAAATTCACCACCAAATTTGAAATCTACATGAAAATTGCATTAAAATAAATCGAACCATGGTCTAGTATTGCTTTAGCAGTTCTTGAAATTGTAATTTACAAACAATAAAAATGACTGATTTGTGCCGTGTAAAACGCACTGATACGTTAACGGAAACGCCTATTTTGTAGCGACCAATTGTATATGTCAATGTTGATATATCATATTAACCTACTTTACGAGTTTACCAATGTAAGACTTAAACGCTTATCAATCAGCTTCCGATTTCAGCGCTTAATACGTGCAAAGGTCGGGTGACGAGGATACACGAGGTTGACACATTTTACGAATAGGAATATGGTAGATTTTTATGCCAGGTAGAGGAGAAAATTATGAAAAAAGAAGTGAATGTTTACTTAATTTTTAAAAGACAACTATCAATATAACGATATAAGATTTGTACATGATCAAGCCTCAAAATAAGCAGATCTGGACCAGGAGCCACACATTTTGAAAAAAACAGCTCCTGTTCCTGTGATTATCTCTTGAACCAAGAGCGATTTTTAAAGAGCTAAGAGTCATTTAAATTTCCATTGTACACATTAAATACAAACCTGCTTTAACTACCAGGCTCTATTGAAAAAATTTTAGAGCCAGGTTTACATGATTTTGGTGTGGACCAGGAGCCAAAATGTTATGATCATTGGGTAAATGGCTCCTAGGTCCCTGCTTATTTTGAAGCTTGTACATGATACATGTATATTGTTACTTGAATACTTTCAATACCCTAGAACTACGAAAGGGGTTGTACCACCCTCTCATAAAAAACACACGCGTTTACGTCCAAACGACGTGAGCTGATCATGAATCCATCCGTTGCGCTCATTTTAGTGATACAAGTATTACCCCAGCACCTTACCTAGGGGTAGGACCGGTCATCAAAGATTGCCATAGAGAGAAAGTTGGTGAGGCCCACCATTGGTTTCTAAAGTTTCTACAAGAGCTACTAACTTTTTACTTGTTAGGTAAAAATTTCCTTTTGTATTTAGGAGAAAATTCGGTTAAAATCGCATTTTTGTAGAATTTTTAAACGAAAATCAATGTTCCCTAAAATTTTCTACATATCCAGTATTTCCCAATGTTATTTTGGTGTAAGTTAACAGAAGAGACCCATAGCTATACATTGGTACAAAATATAATGGTATATGACCTTTAATTGAAAATTAGGGGTTGCAACACTCCCTCGTAGTCCGTGTTACAATATAATGGCTCTAGTTCTAGGTTAGGAAGGGAACATGACCTAACGGTATTTGTACTCATGCATTGAGACAAATAAAGCTGATACACATGAGGAATGGTACGGTTGTATAAGCGAGATTTCAAGGTTTGATATAAGGGGGTGTCATTTCTTCCCCCATGCGCATTCGGAGGGACAAACGCCCAAAACTTTCCTCTTTATATATTTCTATGGGATTACAAATGCGATTATTGGCTTCCTATATAATATCAATGTATTAAAATTAAGACGTACACAGCAGTTTTTTTAGTTACATGGTTAAACCTATCCTGCCATCCTACTCGCCTTTTAAGGTGTTATGTTCTTAGCGTAATACAGCAAACTCGATGTTCCATCTCTCGGGCGTTAATTGTCAGTCTTCTGATTAAGCTGCTGTCAAATTACTTTATCCTTTTGAAGGAAATTGTAGAAGAGGTTATACCTCTCTCAAAATATATATCGTCAGCCTGCTACGCTAATTGCCTAAGTCATTTTTTTGTAATTTTGAGAACAAAATACAAAAACATGCATTTAAACATATTTATTCACCAATCTTTGCATAAGAACAAAATAATGATAATAATACAAATGAAACTGAATTATCCGAAATAATTAGGGTGATTACGTAACTGATGCATGTTGAACCACACTTTGTGTCACCAGTTGATAATTAGGGTGATTACGTAACTGATGCATGTTGAACCACACTTGTCACCAGTTGACCATGTTTTCTACACAACATACTTTGTTGCAAAAATGTCTCACATTGATAAAGAGAATACTAAGGCGCGCAATTGTTTATTTTAAGCGTCAATCCATCTTGAAAATCACGTGGGTGTGCTTGCCGCCAAACACGGACCTTTTATGAATCTTGACATTTCAACCCACGATTGTTTGATGTGATCATTTATTGATATTTCTAACAAAAACATTACATAATTTTTTAATTCTAGACCTTTACAAACAGCTTAACAGCGCATGCGCATTCGGAGGGAAAAACGCCCAAAACTATTTTTGCATTTTTCTCAAAAACTAATAACACAGTGGTAACAAAAGTTATGTATATTATAGGGACAAGGAATCCAATTACTACACTGGAATTTCAGTGACCCAAGACAAGCGGTTCGTTATTTATGATAAGAAATAAGGTACCGCTAGGATGTACCTCATTTCCTACCATATACTGAACCGCTCGTCTTGAGTCACTGAAATTTCAGTGTAGTAATTGGATTCCTTGCCCCAATAATATACATAAGTTTTGTTACCAATGTGTTATTATTTTGTGAGAAAAATGCAAAAATAGTCACAAATTTACCACAGGGGTGTAGTACCCCTTAAGTTATTCCTTTCATTTCATGATAAAAAGTAGTTTGATAATTTCCTTGTCAGCCTGCTGGAAGGACTGAGGGATCGCATAGGCAGCCACTGACGACAAATTTACATTAGTTGCTGTAACGGGTTTGACATTTGTCATTTAACTTTTTCAGACCACTTGGATCCGATCAAAACAACAGGTAGTAAACTTAGCAAAAACGATGGTATCAGCATGATCATGCGCATGCCAGTACGCGGGGGGAAATTTGGAAAAGTCCGAGCAAAAAAAAGTCAGGTTTTTTACCCTTTTCTTGACAAAAAAGGTCCGAATTTTGGGAAGAAAGTCCACTTGTCACAAAATTGCACGCCTCCCTTTGAAAAAAAAGTCCCTTTTTTTCAAAATCAGCACCACCCCACCCCCGGCCCCAAATTAAATCCTGCGTACGGGCCTAGGTAAGGTTGCCTCTCAACAGAGGCTGTCCGAATTGGAAAACCACGGTAACCTACATGTACACGACAAGTGGGATAACCTGGCATTAACCATGTTAAGACCCACAAAAAGAACGTATTTACATTATGAACTTATCAAATATGAACTGTTTGATGATAATGATCAAATACCTTGTTGTTTAAACATCTGGTGGAGCAACATATTATGTACAGATGACCTCGGCATTGGCCTTGGGTTGGTACGTACACTTCGCTTTCATGATTTCTGTCTAAAGAAGGCCCATATGACTGGACATAAATATGATGAAAGAGCTACAAAAACAACCCGCCTGCTCATTGAGACAGCTCGACATTTAAAAAGCAGAATACATCCGAACACATATTAATAAAAAGCCCCTCTTGAGGCTCAAGACAAACAGAATTCACTGTGGTGCGCTCTTCCTCTTGTTATAAAAAACATGTCAACAATAAAGCAATTAAAAGCACAAGGGCTCAAAATGGTCGTTACATGAATACTCCTGAGATACGACAACAAATATTGTGTCAGTCTGCTGGGTGGACGGAAGGATCGCAGATACCTCATTTATTTTCAACACTGTAATAGGTTGAGTAAAATCAATCCTACCCAAAAGCAGATGTAAATAATAATAACAATAATAATAATAATAATAATAATAATAATAATAATAATAATAATAATAATAATAATAATAATAATAATATATATTTTTTATTAATTGAGCGCCTTTTCCAGGATTCAAAGTGCTGTAATTTCCTATGTAGGGGGCCTAGTATCATTTTTTGTCCATGTATGAACGCCCGAAGGTGTATCTGAAAAAAAAAGTTCATGCCAAAGGAAGACAAAATGTTCATCAAAGCAATATTACAATATAGTTAGTTGCCGAGGTTACAGTGCAAAGATTTTCTTCAGGCAGTTGAGAGAGACTCGTAGAGAAAATTTCCGCCCATCTACTTTAACATCCCGTGAACTTTAATATATATCTGTGCACTCTCGATTTATAGGACCGTATCTGCGAAGTAAAAGCAAAGGAGATACTAGGTTTTGATATTTTAATGGCTATACTCCTTTGGTAAATATGAACGATTATAAAGGGACTCTTCAATAATTATGTGTATTGAATTCTCAAACTAGTCTGCCGAAAAACGCTTGCTCCTTTTTTTGGCGTGTCAACAAAATATCCCCGCCCCTCTTTTAATATTCTAAATCGTGGAAGATTACTGTTTTTCTACACTTGTAACGCATAATGTCAAAAAGGCACCCAAACATTTACTGGCAAAAAATCGCTTTCCCCACCCTTTTGACGTGGTGCCAAAAATCTGTTCGCTTCTTTCGTCTTGCTCAAAAATGTTTACCCCCTTCCCCCCATTATTTACCCCGGGATGCACATAATTATTGAACTACCCCTAAGTCAACATAAAATATCGCCGTTTTACTTTTACTACTCCTAAAATAAACGGCCGTATCTACTGATAATGAACGTTATCTCTCCAAGTCTTCACGCGGGTGAAGATCGTCTGCAGCCATCAAGTTTCCAATTTTGTTTTAAAAATTCAAATATTTCAGATATGTAATTTTTCATGACCATATTTGGAGTCAGTATGGAAAACGCATTAAAATGAGTACAAGCAAGTCTAGTTTTGGTTCAGTAGTTCTTGAGTTAGCTCTTGATATTTTGAGAAAATATCTCAAAACTTTGACTTTTTATGTTGAAGCGTGGCTAGCACACATAGGATTAACAAAGCATATACTACTACGTTTTACTTTGGGTAGAGGTATATAATATACAAATCAATGACTTAACGTGCATATGAAAAAGTAATATTGTTCATGCCAATTAAAGCAATTTTCATCAATGCAATATTGTATAAAACTACAGGCAGTTTCCAAGGTTACAAAGTGCATATTTTCTTGAGGCAATTGCGAGAGACTCGAAGAATGAATTTCCGCCCATTCAAAGCTTTTCTTGACATCTCGTGAACTTTATTTCTCATGATATGGTCGATACAACTGCAATATATCAAATTAGTGCACTTTGTCAAGTAATAAGTTAAGAGCGAAACCATCAGTAATATTGTTTTTCATGCTCATAGTATATTTATACAGACATTTTGAAACGCGCGTCGTATAGGCTTTTATAGAATTCTGTTATTTTTTGAAAACATTATTCAAAATGAGATCACGTAACATAAAAGGCAAGGGAAGGTAAAAAAAAAGTTTTCAAATTGAGGATCAGCGGTTCTATTAATGGAGTAATAAAAAAAGAACAGAAGCAACAATCTGTTTCTCTACCAAAAGAAGTATAATAAACCGAAAATCGTATAAAGTAGGAAACTTTTATCTTCTTTCATAATCTAATAGCTGGTTAAGGAGTTCACCATTTACCCCTTGAGAGTATTATTTTAATCCTAGTTTATGACACGTTTTGAATTCTTTACACAATTTCAAATCATTTCAAAATTTCAATTTTGACAACATTGCTTTTTGAATGCTAATCGCAACCACACCTGTCCGTACCTTCTAGGCAACAGTTGCCTTTTTACCATGTTGACTGTTGAGCCTCCAATCTGCTTTGCCAAGGAAAAATCAATGCTGCTCTTATTGTATTCTTTCTTCAAATAATATAACTTTTTATCACAAGCTAGTACATCACTGACTTTAACATTACTTTCTGATCAATTTCAAACAATAGCTGTATAAATGGAAGTGAAAGTATTAAAATAAATAAACAAAATATTAAACGTTTTGTTTTGTAACATGTATTTTGGAGCCGGATCCAAGTGGCCTGAAAGAGTTAATGAACCGAATGTCCAACCTGGAGCAGCAACTAATCTAAATCTGTCGCCAGTGGCTGACTCCGCGATCCCTCAGTCCACCCAGCAGGCTGACACAATGTTTGTTGTCGTGTCTCAGGAGTCGTCATGTAAACCATGACACACATTGCATACTGATAACGACCATTTTAAGCTTTTGTGTTTTTAATTGCTTTATTGTTGACATGTTTTTTTAAAACAAGGGGAAGAGCGAGTGAACCACAGTGATTTCTGTTTATCTTGAGCCCCAAAAGAGGCTTTTTATTAATATGTGTTCGGAATTATTCTGCCTTTTAAATGTCGTGTTATTTTAGTTGCTCATTCATCATGGTTTTGTCCAGTCATATGGGCCTTCTTTAGGCAAGAATCGTGAAAGCAATGGTGTACCAAACCAAAGGCGCTAGATGGACAATGCCGAGATCATCATGCACATAATATTTTGCTCCTCTAGATAATTAGATAGCTTATTTTATTATTAGAAAGTTATTTGATCATAATAGTTCATAATGCTTTCATTGTAAGCATGTCCCTTTGTGGACCATAACATCGTTAATAGCTATTCCATTTGTCATATTTATACATAATAGGATGCCGTAGTGCCTGCATGATCATGCTGATACCATTTGTATATAGAATATATAACGTTCTTGCAAAGTTTACGACCTGTTTTTTCAGGCAGAGGTCTGAAAGAGTTAAATGACAAATGCCAAACCCGGAGCAGCAGCTAATCTAAATCTGTCGCCAGTGGCTGACTCTGCGATCCCTCAGTCCACCCAGCAGGCTGAAACAATGTTTGTAGTCGTGTCTCAGGAGTCGTCATGTAAACCATGACACACATTGCATACTGATAACGACCATTTTAAGCTTTTGTGTTTTTAATTGCTTTATTGTTGACATGTTTTTTATAACAAGAGGAAGAGCGAACCACAGTGAATTTCATTTGTCTTGAGCCTCAAGAGGGGCTTTTTATTAATATGTGTTCGGAAGTATTCTCCTTTTAAATGTCGAGCTGTCTCAATGAGCAGTCGCGTTGTTTTTGTAGCTCATTCATTACTATTTATATCCAGTCATATGGGCCTTCTTTAGGCAGGAATCATGAAAGCGATGTACACGTACCAACCCAAGGTAGCCAGCTGGACAATACCGAGATCATTAATATTTTGCTCCTCCAGATAAGCTTTAAAAAGTTATTTAATCATAATCATGATAATAGTTCACGTGTCTTTCATAAAAGATTGTAAGTAAGTCCCTTAGTCCCATGATTAATAGTTTGTTTTCCCACTTGTCATATTTGTACATAGTAGGCCCCCGTGGTTTTCGAATTCGGAGCTCGGACAGCCTCTGTTGAGAGGTAACCTTTATACCTGTATGACCATGCTGATACCATTTTGTAAATAGAATATATTGTTTTTGCAAAGTTTACGAAAGGTTTTTTCAGGTGGACCAAGTGGTCTGAAAAAGTTAAATAACAAATGTAAAACCCGGAGCAGCATCTAATCTAAATCTGTCGCCAGTGGCTGACTCTGCAATCCCTCAGTCCACCCAGCAGGCTGACACAATGTTTGTTGTCGTATCCCAGGAGTCGTCATGTAAACCATGACATACATTGCACACTGATAACGACCATTTTGAGCCCTTGTGCTTTTAATTGCTTTATTGTTGACATGTTTTCTTTAACAGGTTGAAGAAGAGGTGAAACAGTCCACCGTGAATTCTGTTTGTCTCGAGCGCCAAAAGAGATGGGCTTTTATTGCGTGTTCAAAATGTTCTTGTCCTTTAAATTTCGTACCGTCTTAATGAGCAGTCAGTCGGGTAGACAGTGTTATTTTAGTTGCCCATTCATCATGTTTATGTCCAGTCACATGGGCCTTCATCACGAATCATAAGAGCCATAGCTCATAGGTACCAAACGTTGCCAATGTTTTTAGTTCTAATCTTAAAGGTACCTTTCGGCTGGTGAATATTCAGCTAGGCCTACCATCCTCCCCTCTATACCGAACCTTTATTCTCTATTATTAACATCTGATCTAAATATAGGTTTTAAACTAAGAGTGATGAGTGGTGTAATCGTCCTGAAGTCCGTTCATTTGACAATATTATACTCTGCGGAAAGTATACTTTCTCTTTATAGATCACAAAAGAAAACAAAAACCAAAAAAGCCCAGATGCTATACATGTTGGATGAAGACTCGGAAGGTATTGTCATCGACATGGAGGTATAGCCAGGCAGAGCGGCTACTGCATTTCTGGTTAAAAGAGGTTTATAGAAGACCAATATTATATCCTTGTTCCTTTTTATTTTTCTCTCTCGTATTAGAATTACGCCATAACATATCAATTATATCAACATTTATAACGTACCCATTTTTATTCCATGTTAATGAATTCAATTTGACTGCATCAGCAGACGGGTTCCTAACTAGCAAGTCTAAGTTTAAAAGCTCCCCATAAACAAACAATATGGATGGATGGGATAGTCAGAGGTAAATAAAAAACATCCTACTCTTTTTGAACAAGAGATTAAAATCAATCTAGTCAACCAGATTTGCCAACATACTTTGGAGCAACCAACGATGCTGTCAGCATCACTGGGCTGTGATGTTAAACACCTTGATTCCCGGTACCTTTGTAACGTCATTTGGCGAGGTAAAGTTCTGAGTGTTCTATCCCAGGCGTGTGAGAGATTGTTTCCGAGTCCTCCACCGTTGGGACGGTTGTTCTGCCCTAACCCAGATGGCTTCTCTTACTCCTCGTTCGTGCCAGCGTGCTTCGCGGTCGTGTTTGCTAGCTTTTAGATATGTGCACAGCAGACACCGCGGGACCCGAACAAGAGCGTCAGTGTTGTTGTAGCCTCTTCTTAAGTGGTTGGGATGTTTCTCCTATGTAAGCATGGTAAGTGTCCGTACAGTTAAAACTCCCAACGCACTACGGTACCGTACACCAGTCCACTTTGTCTGCTTTTGGATTACTTGTCCTGGTGGACTTGAATGTTGGAGGGTGTTGAAATGGGAAGTGATGTTGTACTCTCTGAATATACGCTTTAGTTTATCCGAAGGTCCGTGGTACTGACCACAACTTAGGCTGCTTCAAGGTATGTTGACAAATCTGTTTGACTAGATTGAACTCTTTTGACTGAACACCGTCAAGCGGCACTGGTTGCTATAATCAGATAATGTGGTCTCCGAAGGACCGAGTACTCTCATGCTATATTTACCAAATGTTAACGGGGATGGTAAGAATATGAATAATATATAGATGGTGCCAAACTAAATTCACAATTTGTCCCTGAATGGTACCACCGCTGGGGATTGAACCCGGAACCACATGCACTAGAGTCAAATACCTTTATCTGTACCAAAAGTGTAACTAGTATCTATATATTATCAGAAAATACACAAAGCAGGAAGTTCACCTGTTCACGTTATATGCTTTATATCCTTTAAATCCACTGATTAAGTTTTCAATCAGCCCACACCTTTTCCTTACTAACATCGGCTCTAAATACTTGTTTTTCCATTTGTCAATCTCCATGCCCGTGAAATGTCACACGTGCAATACATTATTCACGTCAGTACCTGTCGCCCCAATAAATAGGTTTGGGTCTTGTAAATCCGTGTGTGCTATTTTGATAAACATATATCGTTCTCAACAGTAATTAAGACAATATTTACGTGAAACTTGACCTATATTCCCCAGGACGTTTACTCTCTTACGTGTACGTAAGCAGCTTTATTTAGATAAAGACGAGTTCCTTTCTTTCATTCGAAGAGGCAATAATACAATATTATAGTCAAACTATGAAATGGCCCACTATTGCATTTGCAACAGAATCCATTTTACTTGAACCAATCTCCCAAATGCTCACACAATAACACATCGAAACACTAAGTAGTGGAACAGTGCCTACTTTGCATAAATCAAAAATGGTCGATTATGTAGGAAATTTCAAACTTGGGCACTGTCGGTCACGGTAGCGTATTGGTACATCGCCTAGTCACGCTACATTACACGTGTAGTGCCCTAGCTCAGCAGCATTTTACTAACATGACTAAGGTCTTCGACGGTGCTGTGCAGTTTTTTTAAACACTCCTTTGAATGAAATTCAGAATCAAGACCCTTAAAGGCGAGAGAAGAAAATCATCAGATCGGGAAATTCTCAGTTCTTTAAAAAAATGGGTCTCTCCTTGTGGGAAATTGTGATGATTGTGTGGCGTGATACATCCCGAATACTAGATCGTACATCCCTGAACTTCTAAGTTAAAAATCATTATCTGCTTTGCTTATTACTTATATTTACTGCCTTTAACTTTGAAAGCAGACATATTCAGAATATTTTCTTCCCGCGTAAAAATACACTATCTGCTGTTTTTATGAAGCTTTCAATGTAATGGTGTCAATGTAACTGGGCATTTTTGCCCTGTTGGAAGCTTTTATTATGGGACTCACTTGGAATGTTTAGACGTCGTATGGGAGTCTCCGGCCTCGGGCCTGCCGACCTTGCGGCCTTGATGGTTTTTCATTGATACTGGGGGTTGTAAATAGGCTGATTGAAACACCTGTCTGCCAAGAAAAAAGACAGTATCTGTCTCATATTTTGTCACAGATACTGCATTTTTACTTGAGAGGACAGGTGCACTAATAATGGCTATTCCAGTTGAAATCCATACCCCCTATGGAAGATATTGCCTTAATCTTCCAGACAGGGAGTGTGAATTTCAAATGGAGTTACCTGAATGAGTGACTCCATTTGAAATCTACACCCCTTGTTAGGGGATATTAAGATATTTCATACACTCTTATAACCACATAGCCAATAAGAAAAGCCGTCAGAAAAATACGCGGAGTGCATTAATATTGTATGATTGCACGGGCGCGCACTCCGCGTACTACACGCAGTCCTTTCGCACGCGTTCGCATCGCGTAGGATTGATTCATTTTTCTTGCGGGTTGATGCATTCATATTTGCTCGTATTTTTAGTGACAATTTTGTTATAAACAATAGCACAAAATCACGGCTTTTTTCTCGTGTATGAAATAGGTTAATAAATGTGTATTACTTGTTGCTCGAGAAATTGTACAAAATAATGCACTTGACCTGCGATTTTGAAGCGTCTAATGCACTACCCCTTCGGGGCTCGTGCATGAGACGCATTACCATCTCCGTACGCGTGCATTATTTTGTACAATTTCACTCTCAACAAGTGATACGCATTTATTAACCTATAAGTCTTCCATAGTGCTTGTGAGGATTTCAAGTGGAATAGCCCAATACGTGTGTAAACTATTTGTCAAATTTGTTTAATTTTCTTAAAAGCCTGAAGTACGCACATCATTCCTAGCTAGGGAATATTATAAAACAAGCTTGAGTCAAGGTGCAACACATGCAAACTATGCGCATTTGCAGCAATGCTACACATCTGTAAACAAGGCCTCTCGCAAAATAATCAGGGAAAAGTCTTGGGTGCCTCTTGTTCCCAGTTGTGACGAGTTAACCCTTTACAAGTGGAATCATATTTGCTGCATACAATGTCATCTTCCTGAAATAAGATTTAAACATCTTTTATGTATTATGAAGGCTTACCACAATATTTTAATGCAAACACAATTGTACAACTATAAATTCAAGAATATGCTTGTATTAACGGTTTTGAATGTTCAAATATTGACGATTTGAATATCGGAAAGGATTTGAAAGGTGCAATGTAAATTAAAAACGTACTTTAACGCAAGTCGATATTACATTAATCTATGAACATGACTGAAAAAATAAATTGATTACCAATATTTGCAGTGATTTGGAAAAAAATGTAAATTATAGAACAATTTTGTTTTTAATAAAAATGTCTCAAACATGTTGTAACAAAATACCCCAAGAAATCAAGCTGTTTCTCAGCATCTTGTCGTATATAAAAACACTAAATATTGACATTGTGTAGAACATAAGGCAAATGTCATGCCTGTGGTTGTTCTTCAGAAAATGTATCGATCGAAATGTGTTTTTCCCGTGCTTACTGAGCGAAAAACGTTTTAAAGGTACGTGCAGCATATAGTGCAACTTGCAGATTTTTAATGTGTTCCAAACAATGAAATGTCATTTTGTACTCCTCGATCTTAATATGGTAATATAGCTTGTATCTTCTATAGTTACATGACTAACAATTTCATATTTCACGAAAACAAGGGCACGGAAGTTTTTCTCAACAACAACGTACCGGAGTTACGGATCATTAAAGCCATATGTAACATTTGCTGTGGAGGACGCCCTCAATATTTTTTAGAAATTCTGTTTCTTACAATTTACAGTAATGTACTTTAATAAACTAACATACCCTGCAAAAAATCAAGACTTTAGATGCTGTAGGTTTGTCAAAATAAACCGTCTGAACTCTTTACGGTTGATTGTTACGATAGAAATATTAGTCGAAATAAAAGCGAACGCGTACGCGATGTTCATAACACAGTACCTACAACCGTACCGTAGCACGACAGACAAAATGACACGTATTAGCGTCATCAGCGCTCTTAGTAAATTTCAATTGTGTTTGCTTTACCTCAGTTGTTCAACTTAAAATTAAAAGGGGGCATATGTGACAGTAAAAGCTAAAATTTTATGGAAAAGAAATACAAATTCTATTTCTTATGGAAATGTTATAATATTGCTTTTATCTCAGTATCACAGTCGTTTTACTTACCAATTTTTCTCTCAATAATGTTCAATTTGGTTTATTCTTAATTTTAAAAAGTTGCAGTTTAAAAAGGGCCAAATACAAACCAAGAAATCCAGCCTGCAGACAAATGCAGATAACCTTGAAAGTAAGCATGCAGTATCTTGAAACAGGTGCATTTTATTTGGATTTCTGACTCAGTTTGTTATCTAGGAGACACATATTTTGAATCAGTCTACCTGTAGAATAAACGCCAGTATTTTTTAGCAATTCTTACAATCTTATAACCACATAACCATTTTTTAGAAAATGTGATACAAAGCATTCTAACATTATGTTATTTAAACGTTGACAGAATTTTTTGCCTAAAATATTTTACAATAACGTATTAAAAACATATTCATGATCTCTAATAACTCGACATTATAACATCGAGTTATATAAAGATCATGAATATAAAAATGTCTTATTATAGGCTATTTGGATTTCAAATGGAATACTTAGTAGCCCATTTAGAATTGGTAGTGATTTTCCTAAGCACTCATAAATGTAATCTATCCACTGATCGCATAACGTCTTACTCAATTTGATAATGGAGTACATCATGACGAGCCACATGCCCTATAGGAAAATATGAATCATAAACTATTATGAAATCGAGGGTTAGCCCAAGAAGGCCTCATCCGTAATAGCTACCAGGTGTTATGTTATGTATGCAATATGCAGACATTTTCCCAGGGCCGTAAGTAAGGCCGAAAATATTGGGCGGCCATCAAAAATTGTGGGTCCAAATTGGCATGTAGAGAACTATACATGGAATTGCGCTTTATCCAATGTCTATACGACAACTGTTGCAGATAGGACACTCTTGCGCTAACCCCTGTTAAAGTTGACCCCCTGAACAATACTAGTCATCTAACAGCATTTCTGATTGGTTGATAACTTGAAATGCTCATTTCACTTGCCAATTATGACTAGGCTTTAAACTGTTTATGGACAAACTTGCATTTGAAGATGATTTTATTAATACCCTCCTTGATTGGTTAAAAACTGGACACAATATTCATTTTGGCCAATCGGCAGGTAGTTCACATGGGGTTAACCATTCTCTACGTAATACAGTAACACTCAATTTGGAGAATTATATTCATTCACGAGCATCAATTGTAGGCAGAACTGTAGGCAGCTATTGTAGATAGCACCTTCTTACACTCACCCACCGAAATGTTAAAGTTCACCACTATTTACGTAGTGCATTTAGCAAATGAAGCAACCTCAATTTGTAGAATGATATTCATTCAGGAGCATAAATTGAACTAGTCAACGCATTAGAAAACACATAAATAAAACATACTAAATAAGATTACCTAAAGCACTTATCTCCATTGCGTAAATGCGCATTTCAATTAATTACGACTACAGGTTCCGTAAATATGTATGCGAAAAACAGTCAAATGAACTCTTAATGCTTTTTATATCGGTCCGCTATGCCTTTCAATATAAAGACGTAGTATCTACGAACAAAATAGACAATGTATACTGCATTCTAACTTAGAACACAGGTGTATTTGAATAAGTCTGTTAACAACGTCAAAATGCTGTATCTACAAATACATAACATAGCAGATGGTATTCTTTGATTTGGGAGGCAAATTTGAATCTGTCTGTCATTTAAAGTAAAAGGCAGTGTATGTTAGCATTAAGCAAAGCAGGTACTGTCTTTGTGCTTTGGATGATATCACTATTGATATAACCCTGATTGGATTTGAATGAGTTGTTAAACTTGATAGCAACGAATTAGACATTCATATTAGGTGACTCTACAAAGCAAGTGGGATCCGAATTAATGCGAACTCTTGGGTTGTGATCTCCGCTTGTGTGCGCAGATGGCATCGCGTTATGGGCGTCCTACACGCACACGGCATCGCGGCATGAGCGCTGTACGCACACACCCCAACGTGCTGCAACGCACTTGAAACCATGGACAAAAAAGATAACAGACCGCGTACAAGCAGTCAAAGTCTCAGCATCATCCGGTGAGGGCCGATTGTTCTATGACATGGGACAGGCAAAACTGCTACGCACTTACCTCGTATTTTTACGGTCTATCGCGTAATCGCGAAGACACACAATGCTCTATCGCGTATACGCGCAACGCTGGCGTGATTGTTAGACATGGCACAATCGAACAATTGAATATCTGAGTACCTTGTGGACACTTTCGATTTATGGATGCGCAACCCAGGAGATCGCAATGATGCGGACTAATGTGGATCCCGCTCTCTCATCTGGCGTCACACAATGTTACAAAGTGCCGATGGGAAAATCTGTAAAGTGCACTCGAATGTTTATAACATGCAAATCTATGATGACATGGGAAACCCAGAGAGCGTATTCAGGTATTAGCGTGGTTTTATCTTCTCCGTAACAGCTCCATTATGCATAATTAAAGTTAATAAGATCTATAAGTAAATGTGATCGGAATTGACTTAAAATAACATAGGTGTTGCCATCCTAACGTATAAAAGCGGTATATGTAAATAATGGCAAAATATATACTGCCTTATAGCTCAGGTTATTTTTAGTCATATTAAAGTCGGATGTACTCCCGATTGCAGAAAAATACAGCACTAATTTGCATTGAATTAAAAAATATTTTTTTATCATTTTATTCATACAATTCTGAAACTTGGCATATGTCTAAGCATCCAAAATCTTGCGTATAGAATTAACTCATAAATTTTGATAAAATTATGTTATTTTAGATAATATGAAAAATATTAGAACGCTTTCCAAAAGAATGCATAACATGAAATTAGTCTTTGTATATAAGCCTTTGGGCTTGATTGCCATACATCATACAAAAAACTTGTATTGCTAGTTAGGAGTGATTGAAGGATTACATTAGGATTGGCCTACTTGCTGTGTTTCATTTTGCAAAACAGGATAACAGTTTTTTAATCCCAAAGAATTAGTGCTATATATTTGGTTTTTTTTAATCTAGAGTAGTATCTATAAGCACTATGAACAATGATGAAGTAAATCATATATCGACTACTTAGTGCCAGAAGTGGGTAAGTACAATAGCTGCCATGTGTAGCTGCCATATGTAGATGATTCAATTTACATAATATGTGTAAATTTCACAGGACAGCTATTGTACTTACCCACTTATGGCATTGAGCAGTCAAAATCATATACACCGGATAATATCTGTCACTTTAGTTCCAACGTAAAACAAAGTACCATTATACCAGAAACTGCATTTGTACATGAGAAGACAAAATGCGTAAAAATATATACCTCATCCGTCTGAATAGCAGTTGTTAATTTGCCTGTTAACGTAATTGATTGAATTTGATGATAAGTATGTGAAGTGCTGTAATCACGAATTCGAGTGAAACTTATCAATCATTTCATTTAATTTGGAACATTTTGAAGAGCTTATATTATTTCCAAACCGTGTGAAGTCCACAACCACATGTTTCTCATTTATTTGGGTGATACAATCACACTTACTTTGAAAAGTTTGCCATTAGCAACAACGAGTTGTACCATCAACAAGCCATTATTTACCATAACAATGCTGGTTAACAATATGCAGACTATTGTTCTCAATTTGGAATCAAAGCCTCACACAGTATTGTTACTACTGTGCATCCATGCACTGTTTGCTTTGTAATGGTGCATCCAACTGAAATTATAATACCTATTAACCCATCGCAATATGTGGACTTAACACGGTTTGGAAATAACCTCTTCATATACGTACACACTGATTATCGTTGTAACATCATAGCAATTTTAAGCTTAATTAATTAGTTTTCCTTTTCTGTTTTCCTGTGGGGTTTAAACGTGATAGACTCTGATAGCATAAAGCGAGTGGGATGTCAGGAACCCTATTTTCCAGTTTTATTACAGTGTACCTCCTAAATACTAATGAATCGATCTGATAGGAATTGAAGCTAATAATATTCCGCCAAAAGCGAAAATATTACGCATTTTCCCCCTGGAGAAAAACTTGCACATGACCGGGTCACACCCCTTAATATGTCAAAGCCTTGGGTTCATATATATATAAGCAATACCATTCCTCCTGTGTATGTATTCCTCCTTGTTGTAACCCTTTACCAAAATTACAGTCTTTTTCAGTCAATATTTCACCAAATACTTTTAGAAAGATGTTCTTTTAGGATATGCAAACAAGACTTGAAACTAATTATTTTAACTATGAGAAATCAACCTTTGAAATTGGTAAGGTTGTTTTGGACCACACAGTATTATGCTCCCCCTCCACCTTAAGGGCTCGGATAGCGTTGCACAGTATTTTTCTGGGATCTGAGAGTACATCAGACACACCAAATTGCATTCTGAATACGAGGAATGTCCTAATGATAGTGCATGGTGCATTGTCATGATTGTGGAGATGTGGTGATAATCTTCTTTGGGTATTGTCGGTATAAGGCAGAAATGGCCCGGAGGGGTCACTCCCATTGTGGCCTGTACACCATCCGCGATAATCAACTTTTGAAAAGCACCCTAAACAAAGATTTAACTCTTGGCTAAAACGATACCCTAAACAGGGATTTTATACCTTGCATCAAATTTCATACCCTAAATTTCATTTCCGCGTATTAGCAATTGCAATTTTGCTACCCTTTTTTTCCAATATTTCATGTTTTTGACACCCTAAACGCGTTACGCGCGTATCGTGCCTTCCCACTTACCCTTTTAACGCGTTTTCATTATCGCGGATGGTGTACAGGTCACAATGGGAGTGCCCCCCCCGGGAGAAAGGGTAATAACGGAACATATCAGAACCAACCTACAGTTGCAGCTATATAATATATTGGAATGGTTTAGTATCATATGAGGCAGTCAATTAAGTATTGAAAATCCGTTTTAAAATACATTATATATATCGGTTTATTAAATTAGAAATACATTAAGTGAAAACCCATGTTTATTGCCTGAGTAATATTAATATCTATTTTTGATTGCTAATAGCTTTTTTACCGAATGATATAAAAATCAAAGATTGCAGCCTTATAAAGTTTATAATATTATGGGTGTTGCTTGGAATGTTCGCATGCATACAATAAATTATGATTAGTTCCCTTCAGCCCTCAAGATTGCGAAAGTCATCCCTGTCTTCAAAAAAGACGACCCCCACACCTTCTCTAATTATCGTCCCATTTCTCTTCTACCCTGCTTTTCCAAGATCCTTGAACGCATCATTTACAATAGGATTGATAAATTTCTCTCTCACTTTCATATTCTTCACAACAATCAATATGGCTTTCGCAAACAGCATTCCACTGATCTTGCTCTTCTAGATATCTACAACAATATTTCCTCCTCTCTTGCTCTTAATCATCACACTATTGGCATATTCCTCGACCTCTCCAAAGCCTTTGATACCATCAATCACAACATTCTTCTTACCAAACTCCAACACTATGGTATTCGTGGAACAGCCCTTAATCTTCTCTCTAGCTATCTGTGTAACAGATATCAATTCACTTCCTTTGACTCACATTTCTCTGATCTTCTTCCAGTCTCTTGTGGTATTCCTCAAGGCTCTATCCTGGGTCCCTTGCTCTTCCTTCTTTATGTTAATGATATCCCCACTTCGTCCAAAATCCTCTCTTTTGTCCTTTTCGCCGATGATACGAACATCTTCTTATCTCACCCAAACCTTAACACTCTCATAAACACATTCAACGTAGAATTAGTCAATGTCTCAAACTGGTTCAAATCCAACAAACTATCCCTAAATGTCAGCAAAACTAAGTACATCCATTTCACCAAACAAAAACGAAAGCAAAAGCACGCCACTCCACCAACACACATTATAGACAACGTTGCAATTCATCCTGTAGATAACACAAAATTTCTAGGTGTAATAATTGACAAAAATCTTTCCTGGAAAGACCACATCCACAAAATTACAAATCAAATTTCTAGGAACATCGGATTCTTAGAAAACTTCGTCACATTTTACCCACACATATACTATTCTCACTCTACAACACCTTAATCCTGCCTTACATATCCTACAGCAACATAGCATGGGCGATATCTGACAACACCCTTGACCTTAACCACTGTCCATGGACTTCTCCTAATTCTACAAAATTGGACAAACTATTTAAGCTCCAAAAAAGAGCAATCCGTATCATTAACAACTCTGGTTACCTATCCCACACAAAGCAAATTTTCCATAAGTTAAAAACACTAAATATCTTTGACATAAATAAATTACAAACAGGTCTCTTTATGTACCGCTATGAGAACAAAACCCTTCCAAAATCATTCTCCAACTTTCTTTTAAAACACAGTGACATTCACAACTACAACACTAGACATGCTGAGCATTTTACTACAGTTAAACACACATCTAATTTAATCAAATACTCGATTAAAGTATCTGGACCTAAAACCTGGAATGGATTAAACAAAGATATAATAAACTCAAAGAATATATTAAGCTTCAAAACTAGCTTGAAGGACCGCCTGATTAAAAAGTACTTATCTAAATAAAATAAACCTATTATATAATTTTCAAGTATCATATATCATTTTCTTTCATCTTATAAATAGTTCAATATGTTTTAACAAATACTGCCGTCAAATCCCGATGTTGGTTTTGGCTATAGGCCTCGGTACCGTGCACGTGCGCTTATTTTAAATAGGCCTATTTGAAATCGATCCACTACATTGTCAACTTTTTTGGTTTTTGACTGGTACTGCATTGTATTATCCCTGTCCTGATTGATCCTTTCCCGCCCTGCCCTGTCTCGTCTTGTCCTGTCTTGTACTGTTCTGTCTTGTCATGTTCACCCCTTCCCTATTCTAATATTTCACTTTCAAATTTGCTAAGGTGGGACCAGCCTTAAAGCCCTTTGGGCTTATTTGGCCTCTCCTTCACATGTTTTTTTTTTTTTCACCCTTTCATATTATTCTCTTTCGTTTTCAAAATCTACTGAGTTACTGGTACTTTAATTAACTTTTTGTACAAATTAAATTTGTATCAAATTAAATTTGTATCATTAATTGAATTGCTATTTAATCATAATCTTGCTGTGTAAATATTTTTATATAAATTTGTCCTATACTATATATAATTTCGGAAATTGCGATTGTGATTTGTAATATAACCATTTAATTCTGTATTATCCTTCAGATACATTTCATTATGTTACCAACTTAATTAAATTTGTTTTTGTTATTGATGCTTAAATTTTGTATATAATACATATTATATATATATATATATGATTTTGGAAATATTGTTATCTATATATATGTGAAATCATGTGTGAATAAATTGAATGAATGAATTAGTGGTTATTACGCCTTTGGTATGTGTTTCAGGTGCTTAACTCCCTGAGCACTACCTGTCGATCTAACATTGCTCCTGATTGGTCAATTACATGATATCTTCATTTTAATCACCATTCATGATAGAGCTTTGCAAATAATTCACCCCATTTTTTTGCATGGTGAAATTATTCTAACATTGTTGCTGATTGGTGTAATTGATAATGAAAACTTCTTTTTGACCAATAGGCATAGTAGTTCTCACGGGGTTAACTGTGCATACCTTGAAACATAAGCGTACATTGTTATACAATACATATCACTATATATATCAAAATTATTATTTTGATAACAGAAGGATATTCAGATTGCAATTTGGTGTTTCTAATGTGCTCTCATGACCCACCAAAACACAGTGCAAACGTCGCTATCCGAGCCCTTAATTAAGATTGCGTAATTATTATTATTTTTATTAGCGCAGTGATTTATAGTGCGCTACGCACAGGCACAACGCCTAGACGTTGATCCACAAGCCTCAGCACACTTGACACAGTAATGCCGTAATATTAGTTTGATTCATCATTTTTTTTACAAGTTTATGTTATTTTCATCACAAAAATATAAAAAATTAAAAACTTCATCATGTTGACGGCTGCAATCTTAATGTATCTTGAAAGCATGTTTACTTTAAAATTTTGTTGAAATCAGAGCCCGCTTTGTTCAGTCGCTCCACCGAGTTCCCATTTCTCTTACGTGCTCTAATTCACTTTTAAGAAGAATTTTATCAAGTTTCTAGTTCAATCGCTATCCCATTTCGGTTATTTATCACTAACTAATGATGTTACTCTTTAATGTTTGCCCTGGAAAGACCAATGAAATGCAGTCGCTTATCGCTTACATTGAACTATAAATCTGCATACGTATAGTATTTTGTACATGGTGTTAGTTGTTATTATTACGCGATTAGTAAAATTACAGCGATTGCTATAATCGAGACCAAGGCTTGCATGTTTGTACTCAATTGAATTTATTTTAAAGTTAGTTTAAAGTAAAGTTCATCTTGAAATTGTATACAGATAATTTTGTTCTCCGAAATAAAAAAAAATAGATTTTGAAATATCTCCTGCCTGACAACCGCACAGAGTTAAGAGGGTTTATATATAAAACGGGTACATGGTGAAATGATCCGTGTCTTAATAATGGGATCTAACCCTATTACACTAAACACATGAAATACATTGATGTGTAGTGGTGGGCGTAATGCAGTGTTGTCTACATACAGAATGATACCGTCATATAGTAAGTCTGAGCTTTTATTTACATCTTTTATATTTTCTTTTTCGTGTGATTCGCGTATGACATGTATGAAATCACTTCTACGAGTGCCTCAGATGCTGCAAAAATATGAGATTGATTCCTCACAACTGAGAAGAAACGTACACTCTTAAACGATCTACCCAGTTTTGAATGGAGATTTGTCAAATTTGACAAAGGAAACTATTCAAATGGGGACATAACACTTTTCAAAATCACTCATCAAAATGACATGTCGAGATCATTTACCGAGGTCATTCACCAAACTCAATAGAATGCAACATAATGGAGAATGTGAACATGTGACAAACACTATTGTAGTCAGTCTCGCTTGGGTACACTGGATACTCTGTATTAGGGGACATAACAGAAGCTTGTCAAAATGAAATGGGTAATCTTGCCAAATAAGGAGTTAGAGATCTTGTCAATTTGAATAGTTACTTGTTAAAATAAAACGGAATCTATCCATTTTGAAAAGATTGTCGGCTTAAAGTGATAATCAACCTAATCAAAATGAACAGTATATCTCATCAAAAATAATAATTTTCGGGATCAAAAATAAATGAGTAGGGATTCTATTCAAAAACATGAATAGTACGAAAGTGTAATTCCAACGTTACTATGGTTTATGGCTAAATATGACTGTTGCATTATCACTGACGTCTCGTGCTGTCAGAACGAATGAGAATGTTTAAGTACTAGTTTGATCATAATTTCATGCCAGTTAAAAATTAGTTTGTTCCGGAACTATTGTAGACATCGTTTAAGTATGAGTAACGTATTAAAACGACAACATACACTAAACTAGGACAGGCAAACGATCAAAGTATGTGACTTTACACTTATATGCAAAGTAATTGCTGTCATTCAAAATGCATTAGAGAGTGTTTTAATAGTTTGGCGGTTACTTAGAGAATAAAGGTATTGTTTTTAGTCGCTGGAGTGTATCTATCGTCTCATATAACACGGGCGACATCACATCATTATTTAAAGTAAAACAACGATTTTAATCACCAATCAGAATAGAGCTTTCCAAATAATTCACCCCATTTTTTTGCATGGTGAAATTATTCTAACATTGTTGCTTACTGGTGTAATTGATAATGAAAACTTCTTTTTGACCAATAGGCAGGTAGTTCATACGGGGTTAACTGTGCATACCTTGAAACATAAGTGTACATTGTTATACAAAACATATCACTATACATATCAAAATTATTATTTTGATAACAGAAGGATATTCAGATTGCAATTTGGTGTTTCTAATGTGCTCTCATGACCCACCAAAATACAGTGCAAACGTCGCTATCCGAGCCCTTAATTAAAATTGCGTAATGCCGTAATATTATTTTGATTCATCACTTTTTTACAAGTTTATATTATTTTCATCACAAAAGTAAAAAGAGTTAAAAACTTCAGCTTCATCATGTTGACGGATGCAATCTTAATGTATCTTGAAAACATGTTTACTTTAAAATGTTGTCCAAATCGGAGCCCGCTTTGTTCAGTCGCTCCACTGAGTTCCAATTTCTCTTACGCGCTCTAATTCACTTCTAAGAGGAAATTCATCAAGTTTCTAGTCCAATCGCTATCCCCTTCTGGTTATTTGCCACTAAATGATGATGTTACTATTTAATGTTTGCCCCGCAAGGTTTGATGTATTTTATCAACCATTCTTAGTCAGTGGGAGTGGTCTAGTTCGTATACACATTTTTGATTGGACAATCGCAAGATTTCGGGTGCCGTTTATCAGGCCGTAGACGACCCCACGTCATCATGCGTCTTGATAATGCCTTACACGCTTGTAGAGGTGCGCGTATGTATCGCGATGTATGCGTAGACTAGTGCGGAATACGCGACGCGCTAGCAGTACGCGCAACAGAATACGTGAAGTTGTAAACAAGTTTCGTTCATCTTATAATGAGGGGAGTTTTTATGACGGTAACTTAGTTTTGCTTTAAAAAAATTGTTTACAGTTATTAAAATAATATTTAACTGACTAAGAATGAGAATAAACGATAGGAATTTTTATTTTGCCTATCCTCTACCTATGATAGACGACAGGCAGGTCCAATATTTTTATCGTAGTGGATACCGGCTGCGCCGGCATCCACTACTCAAAATATTGGACCTGCCTGTCGTCTATCACACGGTAGAGGATAGGCAAAATAAAATTCCTATCGTTTATTCTCTAAATTAAATGCAGTCGCTTATCGCTTACATTGAACTATAAGTCTGTATACGTTATTTGTACATGGTGTTAGTTGATATTGTTATGTGATTTGCAAATTTACAGCGATTGTTATAATCAAGACCAAGGCTTGTATGTTTGTACTCAATTGAATTTATTTTAAAGTCAGTTTAAAGTAAAGTTCATCTTGAAATTGTATACAGATAAATTTTGTTCTCCGAAATAAAAATAGATTTTGAAATATCTCCTGCCTGACAACCGCACAGAGTTAGGAGGGTTTATATATAAAACGAGTACATGGTGAAATGATCCGTGTCTTAATAATGGGATCTAACCCAATTACACTCAACACATGCAATACATTGGTGTGTAGTGGTGAGCGTAATGCAGTGTTGTCTACATACAGAATGATACCGTCATATTGTAAGTCTCAGCTTTTATTTACATCTTTTATATTTTCTTTTTCGTGTGATTCGCGTATGACATGTATGAAATCACTTCTTCGAGTGCCTCAGACGCTGCAGTCCTCACAATTGAGAAGAAGCGTACACTCTTAAACGATCTACCCAGTTTTTAATGGAGACTTGTCAAATTTGACAAAGGAAACTATTCAAATGGGGGACATAACACTCTTCAAAATCACTCATCAAAATGACATGCCGAGATCATTTACCGAGGTCATTCATCAAACTCAATTGAATGCAACATAATGGTCTGCATGGAATTAGCCTAGCACAATCTTTTATTGAAGGATTATACAGCTTTATTCCGTAAGCTGCTTAATTCCACAATGGAGTTTTTACACTAGTCTAACTCATGAATATCTTACACCAAGGATACACCAACATAATGGAGCGTGTGAAGTGGAGCGTGACAAACACTATTGTAGTCAGTCTCGCTTGGGTACACTGGAGACTCTGTATTGGGGGGGGGGACATAACAGAAGTTTGTCAAAATGAAATGGTTAATCTTGCCAAATAATGAGTTGGAGATCTTGTCAATTTGAATAGTTACTTGTTAACGGAATCTATTCATTTTGAAAAGATTTGTCGGCTTAAAGTGACAATAAACCTAATAAAATGAACAGTATATCTCATCAAAATAATAATTTTCGGGATCAAAATAAAAGAGTAGGGATTCTATTCAAAAACATGAATGGTACGAAAGTGTAATTCCAACGTTACTATGGTTTGTGGCTAAATATGACTGTTGCATTATCATTGACGTCTCGTGCTGTCAGAACGAATGAAAATGTTTAAGTGCTAGTTTGATCATAATTGCTTGCCAGTTAAAAATTTGGTTGTTCCGGAACCATTGTAGACATCGTTTATGAAAGGTATACTATGAGTAACGTATTAAAACGATTATTATGGCATACACTAAACTAATTCAAGCAAACGATCAAAGTATGTGATTTTACAATTAGATGCAAAGTAATTGCTGTCATTAGAGCGTGTTTCAATAGTTAGGCGGCTATCATTCTATAGTATACATCAGCACATTCAGAAATACATCTCTCCTTTAAGCCAATTAAAATGTTCCTGTTAGTTTTAATATCTGCCGTGTCGTGGTTTATGTATAACGATGCTATGCCTTACTTTGCCATATTGCTGGCGATTATGTTGTAAATATACTTAAATGCTTGTTTGTTTGTGATCCATAGGGATATACACTAGTGTCCTAATGGTACCAGCAGGCTTCAAAACAAACAAAATGCCAAGAAAAATGCTGGCCTATAGAAACTGAATGAAAATGAACAGAATTGAGGATAAAGATCAAGGAAAAGAAGGTCATGTCCATAATTTTACTGTGGATCGAACAGGAGAGAGAAGGCGGTAAAATAGTTCAAGTGTACCAAAATGCCATTAATTATGCCCAAAGAAAGATTCACATCAGAAACTTTGTTCAATTTTGTCCGTTTTCGAGCCAGGGGTCTGCGCCTGTCGGTAAGCCACCGAGCGTCACTGAGTGGTTCATACCAACTTAAAACCTTTTAATATCAAGGGGGCTTTACCTGAAACCTTTGATTAAACAAAGAGTGTGCCGGGTACTGCGGGCACGTACAAGATGTGATTTCAAATGTCATCAAATACTTGAGGTTCCATGATTATTCAATAGCTAATGCTCTCCGACTGGAGCTTTAATGGAGTTTCCAATATTGCATGAACATTATATGAACTGTAAAAAAACCTTATATAAGCTTTACGAGCTCTATTGCAAATACTTTTAAAAACATTCCCAATAGGTAAACGTACTCTTCTCGGTTATAAAATGCAATTTTATAAGTTCATCATCATAGAATTAAATAATGCAATTGCATAGCTCTGCCCTACCTAGGAAGAACACGTATCAGCCAATAAGTAACAAAATAGATCCTACCTTGACTTAGGAGCACTTTTGACAAGTTTGCGATGAGTCCAACTGAGAAGGAACGTCTTGGTATTTACATACCTTGTTCTATATTATTATAGATCCTATTATGGGCAAAAAGGTGTAGTTTAATATTAGATGGCTGCGGTGTAACTTATGGAATTTGTTAGAGGTAAAGAGGAAAAACTATAGATTAAAGCCTTAATGTACGATCTTTTTTCAGAATATACCTTTATTTTTTTCAAAACCGATTTTTGGGTATATTTGTAATACTTACACATGTTCTATGTTTTTCGGGTCCAAATGTATTGGGAACTTTAATAATGAATGCATATTAATTATTTTATCATTTTGGAAGGAAAAAAAGAAAAATCTAAAAATTTAAAAAGGTTGTACATTAGTTCGGCTTTAAAGGGAGCCCTCCTTAAAGGCCTATTCAGTGATTTGCGCATACGGAGAATCGCAACAATCATGTGCTAACATTGCCTGCTAGTGATTAAGCCGAAAGCTTTCAAAATTTTTTATCATGAAATTTAAAGAATATTAACTCATATTATTTGAATAATATAAATGTATAATATATATATAAATAGCGCCCTCAATTTTCACACAAATGTACAGTTAATAGAATAAATATTAGAACAATAAAGCAGAAAAAGATGATTGATTTGATATATAAACGAAAATCTATGTTAAAAATGGCTACAAATATATGTGTGTTAGGGACCTTTCACAAACAGAGGGCCTGATGCAAAAAGAATGAATTACATGTTATTTTCAGGGCCTCCGCTTTGGCCATGAAAAATGAACGTCAACCCCATACAAATAGTGTAAACTCATGTTCTACAAGATTAAATAAGGTGATATTTTAAAACTCAGGGCCACCTTTTAAGCATCAGCCCCTGCCGTTACTAGTGTTTGTGAACGGTCCCTTCTATGCTGTATTCTCCGGGTCTAGAATTGAACATTATTGAACATTATATAATGTTTTGTTCCAACAACCGTGAAGGCAAAACGCAGTGCTACAAATAGTCAAATACCTTAATGTATTATGCTATATCTGCTATTTCAAATATTTGCGAAAATTGCAATAGCGTTTGCCCCTGCTCTATGCAACGAATAACCATTATTCTCAAAATATTTATTTCCTATCTCTTAAAAAGTGAGACAAGCACGGTACGTGTACTTTGTCATTTCCATCAATGCCGTGCATTTTTATCACGTATTAAATTTTACAGTTTCGGTTAATTCAATTTGAAATGTTCAAAATACAAATAGGCTCATGATATGTTATTCAAGCACGCACAGCATGGTGAAATACTCTGCTCCAATTAATATCATGCCAATTTTGAAAGTTCCAAGCACTAGATTGTTTTCATGATTGCATTTGTGGAAAGTACTATATTGTGGACAAAATACAGTACCAAACATGATATCTAAAAAATTGATATTCTATACAATGGGGTATAGCATCCCATGTTGAGTACAGAGGTATTATGCTACTGGCTCACATTAAAAGCTATGCACCAGTCAACAAATTTACGTTGTTACAACGTCGTATAAAAGTCATCGTTGTAAAAGTCATCGTTGTAACGTATATTTGTGAATTCGTATTCATGTTGTGGCAACGTTATTTCGGACATTGATATAACGTCATTATGACGTTGTTTCGACATCAAGTTGTGAACGTTATTATTCAAACATCCCTATTAAGTAGCTTTAAGTCCGATCGAACGTTGTAACAACGTATAAATTACAGAAAGTGAACTTTGTACGTGTTTTTAAACACGTACGAAGTTAGACGTAATTACCACGTCATTACCGAATATTAAAAAAAAGACTTTTTAGATCATATCCAGGTACGTTAAAATAACGTTGTAAAAACGTCACTGTGCGACGTTACCTGATTACAACCTAAGTACAACGTCAGTGAACATCGTGAAAGCGTGGTGTGTTGGCTTGGGCCCTACTCTACCGCCTGCGATCATGATCACTCGTGTTCATGTTTTTGAGTCTACGCGGCAATTAATACTACTAGCACGGGAGCACTTACTGACGTCACTCTTTTGAGGAAGCCAAATGGACTATTACATGCCTAGTATTTTGGGTAGGCAGGTAGATGTACATGTACATGTATGCATAGGAAGGGTTGTGTATTGGTGCATAGTATCGTTTTTAGATATATTCTAAACTTCTTTAAAGTTCATCAACGATTCATGAATGCGTGTTAGATTCTTACCAGTAAAATGTCACTTTGTTCCCCTGCATCTACACTTTAATTACCTGTAACAGAAAGACATGAGCGAATGAATTCATGTTTACAGATCGTGCGTGAGCGGTCATATCTTAACCCAATTGGCAATTTATACGCTACATTGTGTTCTTTAATGATTATCCCTACACCTGTGCTGCGCGCGTGGTAATCAATTATTTGCATAATAAAGACCACGTTATATCCTTAGCTAGCTTCTTTGTGTGTATTTAAAAAACGCCAAGTTTGAAATTTAAAAAAACAGCGGATACTGCAAAAAAACAACCCACCCATATACTTATTACAGTGCGGCCATACGAAAAAAGGGATCCCCTGTAGTATTTCAAACGCCACGAAAGCGTCAATTTATTAAATATATACACCTTGGAAAAACACAGACTAAAGCATAACATTAGTCTATCATTCACATTCATAGTAAGATAAACGTTTTATGCATTCATAACACTATTCGGGCAACGTGTCATTAAAATTGTATTTATTGAAACAACATAGACAAAACACATTACCGCTCTATTAATGTATACAGTGAACATTAATGTCCTTTTATTATCGTCTGTTTTTACATCTTTTCACATTTGGAGAGTGCAGCAGTTAATTAACGATGTTACTTAAAGCCACATTGTAACATTTCTATAAAAATAGAATTGTATTTCACTGTCTGTCAGATATGCCCTCTTTAATTTGGACCTGAACATAGATAAAACAAGGATAATCGCTATTAAATACCAGCCCACAATGTGGCCAATGCGTATCTCTCTGTCGATCGAAAGGTCGGTCATTTTAATGTGTAATGACCTTTCCGCACTAGTACCATGAGGCCGGTCGAGTGCAGATCCGTCGGGATACGCTTTTCAATACGGAATAAATGCTAACCTCATCGTGACATCATCCAAGCAGCAAAGTTCTTTTCCCATAGAAAAAGTATTATCCGACGGATCTGCAATCGACCGTTCTGCCATGTACGTACAGTGTTTATGAATATCGCGTATGCGTTCTACTAATATTGCAATCGTAATAATTAAATGACGTAATCCATCGTTTTATTCAAAAACTCGCATTTTGACACATTAAAGTCTTGATTTTTGCAGGGTATGTTAGTTTACTAAAAGTACATAACAATGTGTGAAATTCAGACTATGAACCAAAAAAAACTAAACATCGAGGTCATCCTCCTCAGCAAATGTTACAAAATGTCTTTAATGTATCGCTAGCGATAAGTGTTTTGGTTAACCCATAAGATATAGCATATTTCGTCGGCTGTATTCCATAGTGGCGTATAGTGATTTTTGGTCATTTTTTTGAAAATTGGCACATATGTTTTTAATGATGTTCTCTTTCATTTTTTCTAAGTCTCATCAGTCATAATTAGCTAATTAATTAGTAATTAATTAATTAAATGTGGCGTATAGTTACAAAGTTACATTTTTCGTATTCCATAGTGGCGTATCGACCATACGCCACTTTTTATACACATTTTATAATTATGAAATATCGGCAAAATGAAAAACATCGTATGTCATAGTGGCGTACGCGTATCGGACCTATACGCCACTATGGAATACGAACGACGAAAAGTAACGCCATAGGGATTACACGGCGACCGAGGTGGCGTACGGTTAACGTAAGGTTAGGGTATTGCGTTTTGTTCGTTTTCCATAGTGACGTATAGTTTTATTGTCAGTTTGCCAGCAAAAGTATGTATTTATTTCTTTTGAAAAATATATAACAATAAAATATATTTAGTTTACTACAGAAATTTCACATCATTTACAAAATATAATGAATGTCTGATTTACACAACTCGATTTTAAATTGGCATTTCTTCAAACCCGATTTTCTCGAAAAGTTGTTTATTCGCGGCGCCCCACTATACGCCACTATGGAATACGGACGACGATTTGTTTATGTCTGGAAAGATCAGACTGGCCGTAGCGAATGTCGCATAACCACGTCACAATTCGCGGTCGAAGTGATGTAATAATCGGATTAACTACCATAGCAATAGGTGAAAACAATTTTTGAATATATCGCGCTGCACTACAAGCAGGTTGCACTCATCACCTGTGTATGTTTGCAATCATAGATTGAATACAATACCGCTTTTTTCAAAGATACTAAGGCAATATATAAAAAAAATTAGTTTGATCTTTTGATCGACTATCGATACACGGTCGATCCTTATTATTTATGGAATCAATTAATTGACTATTGTTAATTGTGATAACATATGAATCTTTTCATGTATTGATATTGACCAATATAAATTTAGCATTAATTCTGATTAATTAGGTGTTAGTCTGAAACAATAATCGAATCAGAATCAACGGTCGATCCAAAGATCGGACACATTTGTTTCTGGTACCTTTTCTTACAGGTGTGAGTGATCAGCTCACGCTGTGTAACAATTACACGTTATTTGCAACGCTTTGTGAAATAAACGTGAGATATTCTGATAAAGATTCTACATGATTGTTGATCGGTTGGTGGAGCCCCGGGGTGGAGCAGTTGAACAAATCCGTACAGAAAAACCTCCGAGTATCCTTTTAAAGAAAATGTTCCGATATATGGCCTAGAAATTATGGATGAAAACTTTCTGTCGCCCATCGCCCACTACAGTGATGGACGACACGGCAGCTATTTTGTTGTTTCCGTATTCTGTATTGACTACCAGGAATGTCCCTTTGGGTACACTGATGTGAGCCATTTTTTGATGCTTATGGATTTTCATGTTGCTACAAGGCAATTTCGTAGCTTGTTGCTTGTGGATTTTTATTGACTGTCAGAAGTTGCCACCTGCCATATGGCAGCTATTTTGTCGTTCGTCCATTTCTGTTGACTGTCGTGGATATTAGGCTACTCACCCTAAGTGGCAGCTCTTTTTTCTTCCTCTTGGATTTATACACTGTTGACTATAAAGATTGGCACTTTAGTGACATAGCCCACTGGCGGCCCAGTTGAAATGCAGCTCATGTTTAACGGGAGCCCGAATTTCAGATCGACGCCATAGTCACTTACATTACGACATAGCCATAGGACCGTGCCTTCGTCTATGCCTACCCGTACTACCAAATGGAATAAAATTGAATATGCTGAACGGCTGCAACAAGTTGCCTTGCAAAACCCAGTGGCAGATTATGTTTACATTTTGAGAATATCTGGAAGATATAGAATGATTGAATTAGGTATTTGTGCGGGGATTTCCAACGGCGGATAACAGGTATACCAGCTTTTTAACAATTTTTGTTATTGTGTCAGGAAGAAAACCATTTTATAAATATTTTAGTATGAACAATGTTGAAAGTGGCAATGTTAACTTACAAATACTCACACATCGATTGCAGTTCAGATCCTATGCAAGGCATGACCTTAATATTCCACACAGCGAGTGTGAATTTCAAATGGGGTTACCTGAATGGGTGACTCTGTTTGAAATCTACACACCTTGTGTAGGAGATTAAGTTCGTGTCTTCCATAGGGGTTGTATTGATTTCAACTGGAACAGTCCATTGTTGTGTGCACACACTTTTTTGTTTATTCCTTATTTTAAGATTACCATGATAACTAGATTAGATTACGCAGTTATAACAAGGTTTCATAGTTCTAGTCCAAGAAAACATTACTCACTGTGGACGTTTCGAAGTCTAGCAGACTCCTTTTTCAACACTGTTGATGTTGTGACGATCTTCTGTTTTACCGCAAAGGATGCTGGTTGCTTAGCAACGCCAGATGTATTTTTCTTGAGAAGATCGTCAAACACGTGACTGAGATTGTATTGCCCCTCGTCTCTGTTCATGGTGGTCCCCTGCTTTCTGATATTGCTACTGCCTCTTTGATCCAACGTGTGTATCTGTATGTCTCTTTGCCCAGTACCCTAGCCTCATCCCTATCTATGATGTGATCTTGCTTCAGCACATGATCTGTAATCGCCGATTTGTTGACAGTAGAAAAATACATCTGGCAACCGCGTTGCTAAGCAACCAGCATCCTTTGCGGTAGACAGAAGATCGTCACAACATCAACAGTGTTGAAAAAGGAGTATGCTAGACTTTGAAACGTCCACAGTGAGTAATGTTTTCATGGACTAGAACTATGAAACCTTGTTATAATTTTCAATAACAGTCCTGATGAACATGTTCAGTAATGTTAGATTTCGCAGTATTTATACGGTAAGTAACGGATGCACTGGCTTACTATACTCATCAGTTTTTATTTAGCATTGTGAAATCAATGGATATTGCAGAACAAATTTTCCGTATACACCAACAGTACTATTAAACACGCTCGCCGAGATACGCATCTAAACAAAATATGTACTCTAGCACAGGCTGGAGATAAGAAGCGCCGGACCAGGGGCTGCTTTGTAAAAAATAGCCCCAGGTTCACGAGGTTTTACAGGGAACCAGGGCTTTTCAATGAACCAGGGGCTATTTTGAAAGCACGTAATTACTAATGTTTAACAATGTTATGATGAATGCCTTAATAACCAGATAAACAGGCAGAGAATACAAGAAAACCCTAACTTCTATGGAAAAAAAAAAGCAGAGGAGCCATCTACGTATTTCCCCGCGTTTTTTTTTTGGTGCAAGCACTTGCTACAAACAGCGTATTGATCGGCTAGTATTACATGTAATTTGCTTTCAACATTAAAACCAGTACTAGAAACCCACAAAAATATTCTTGAATTACAGTAACTATTATGTTAAACCCATCAGTCAGTCAAAGACATCATTAATTCGATGGCGGGTAAGTCAACCGTAATCAATCACGTGATCAATAATTAATTTTAATTCAGTACACGCCGCTGAAACGCGTGGATGTTACAATGTGGAAGTTCATACAGGATGCATCAAAATAATGAGTACCAACCATTCATTATGGACAATACAACTACCTACCCAGCAAACACAAAACGTTTTCGACATCATCCGCAAAAGGTTACAAAAGGTTGTCATAAAACGTTTAAATGTCGGGTTATATAAAGGGTATATTAAGAGTATAAAACGTTTTCTTTACCTTAAAAAACATTTTTTGATAATCTACCTCTCAGCAAACAAAAAATGTTTTACAGAAAACGTTTAAATGTCGGGTTATATAAAGGGTATAAAAACGTTTTAATAACATTCCAAAAACATTCTTGAAAACTTGATACAAAACATTCTAAACAGAATGTTATTTTGGGGTTGAAAAAATATTTTGCGAAAAATGTTTGCCCAAAATATTTGCAATAACGTTTTAAAAACGTTTTCATGACCTTTATATAACCCGACATTTAAATGTTATTAAAAGGTTTTGAAAAGAACATTTTAAGAACATTTCTGTGTTTGCTGGGTTCAAATATTTTAACATAATCTTATTTAAGTATTGACAAAATATTTGGCAAAAATGTTTGCAAAAATAGTTTAAAAGAACATTTTTTGAAAACATTAACAAAATATTGTTGTAGTGTGTTTTCATACAAAACGTTTTAAAACGTTATCATGACCTTTATATAACCCGACATTTTAATGTTATTAAAACGTTTTTACCTAAACCAAAAGCCAAAATATAACTTATTTAAAACGTTTTTAAAACGTTTTTGTGTTTGCTGGGTACCTAACTAATGTGAAGATAAATATGTTAACATGTACGTTATGAATGTATAAATTATGGTAATTCCACAAAGGGATCCAATGTTGCATTTAGAAGTTTTCAATAAAACACCAAAACTGTTAACACCTCCATTGTTTAACACACGCTAAAATGTAAGTCACACCTAAATATATCCACGTAGTTTAAGGCCTAATCAGTGATTTGCTTATCTTGAGGATCGTAAAAATCACCAAAATTCGGTTTTGTTTGTAACATAGATGTATAGCCCGCTAGTGGTTAAGCCGAAAGCCGTGTATTACATTGATTGGGTACAAATCATTTTGATAGAGCCTGTATTCCCGTGATATCCTCGTTAGGCGGGAAACAGGTACTCCAATTGTGTCAACTCAAGGATGATACATTAAGCACGTAATCTTATCTGACAGCATTCTGTCTCCCATTCTGACGTATCTAATATTGGGTTGATACACGGTGCTAAATTTCACTCATTTAAGTCGGTCGTTGAATAGATCAGTAGGCCGGTGTAAATCTAGATTTTTCAATTGACTATTCAATTTAAAATACACACTGCCTCTGTGGAAGATCTTAGAAATATCTTCCTCAGGGGGGAGTACGAATTTCAAATGGAATAAACACACGCAGCTTCATTTGAATTTCATACACCCTGTGAGGAATATTAAACCTGAATCTTCCACAGAGGAAGGGTGAGTTGCAAATAAAGTTGGTTAATGTGCTTATTCCATTTGAAATTCATAGTTCCCCTGTGGAAGTTTTTTTCAAAATCTTCACAGGGAGTATGGACTGTAAATGGAATAGCCCAAATGGTTTAATTCATGTGATGTAGTCAACAATATCCGATGTCTGCAGCATAATCCTGGATGTGTTATTTTGTTACCGGATAAGAAAAGAAATTGGGGTAACGAAGGTATTATTAGTCAATCTAAATTACCTGTGGATTATATGAAGCATATATAGGACACCAAAGAAGTCAAGTAGTGTTCGTACGTGTTTTGGTCTTTGAGTTTCTTTCTTTCTTTCTTTCCTTTAGCCTTCTTCGTCTGTTCCTCCTTCGTTGTCATTATCTTCTTCTGCTTTTTCTGCTACCATCACTTTCTTCTACAATTAGTCAATAGAACCAAATTAGTTTGATCAACCATCGATGCTTGGTCGATCCCTATTATTTACCAAATTAATTAATTGACTGTTGTTAATTATTGTGATTACACATTACATATGATTCTGTGTTAGGATATTGATCAATACAAATTAACCAGTTATTCTCATTAATTAGTTGATATTCCATTGTTTACCAAGCGTCGAAGTAGCATCGACTGTCGATCTAAAGATCAAACTAATTTGGCTCTGGTGCCTTACATACATTATTTCTTCATCTGCTTCTTTTCGTCGTCGTCTTCAACTTTCTTCCTTGTTATTTTTCTCCTCTTCCTTCGTTATCTCATTCTGTTTTTCCCTCTGTATCTCGCTTTATATATATATCTCTATCTCCCTTAACTTTATTATCGTCCCCTCATCATGTCCATCCCTTGCCATATCACCAAATTCACATGTACGACTGTTCCCTGAATAAGTTGATTTACAATACGTTCAACTTGCCTTATTTTTAACAGAAAAATCGAATCTTTGTCTTGCTCCAAGAGCGTTTTTACCATGTTTATGTTTCTTAAAGATTTTGGAAATGCTACAATTCTAACAAACATTATGTGACTATGGCACAATAGTCGTAGACTAATAGCGATATGTGATTAATTATAATGGGTAGTTATATCTCGTGCAATTGTGCCTAAATGTCACATTTGATTAAAATACTGCCATTTTGCGAGGTGCCCTTTGTCTCGACATGTGTGTCATTTGTCGTCGTCTGTTCATGATCTTTATAGTTACACGATGCGGGGCCAGATGTCATAATGTCAACTCGAATATTTAGCATGGTCTCATAAGCGATGGTTAGCCTTGCATTAACAGAGCGAGCACCAACAACTTTTTCATACTTCAGGTCAGGACGTTAAAACATGGAATATGCGCCCGAATATCCGCAAGGTTAATCTAAACAGCAACACAAACGTTTGAAAATATCAAGGTCATCGCCTGTTTCCAGATTCTTTCCACTAGCACTGTACTTTGGCCATCTCTTTTGTATAAGATCTTTACTACTGCAGACAAGTACTCATCAATTTATCATAATATATTAATATACTGGCGAAACTTTGATCACTGCCGTTATCTGAGAACCCACATGTAACTTTTATGCCTAGGGACCTATAGGGTCAGTCCATGTCGAAACAGATTGAGTGTACACCCACCCTCTTGGATTTTGCTCTCCTTTGGCTCAGGGGTACCTTTCATGGATCCCTAGGTGAGGTCACAAGAAAAAAATTCAAATTCCATTTTGTTTGCGAATGGCGGGCAATCAAAGTTTGGCGACCTCGACCAAAATTGTGAATTTAAGGGTCCAAATGACAAAGTGCTCTCTTTGAGGGCACTTTCTTCTTAATTGAATCAGTTGTGATCCTCTTTTGAATGTGGTCACTCACTGGCTGTGTCTGAAATACCTAATGCCAAAAAGATAGATTTCGGAATTTCGTTGGGATTTCAGAGGGGTCAAAATCAGCACTTCGTACTGTTCAATCAAATTATCTTGATTTTGAAGGACCCATGATAATGTCACAGTGCACTTATAGGTCCTAATTATGTTCAGAATGGATTAACCATATGCCAATGTCTATGAGCAATTAAAAAAAAAGAGAAATTTCTAGACCCCTACAGAATTTTAGGCCACCCCTAAAGTGGTTCAGCCACAAATGGCACTTAAAGTTGGCAAATTTTGACCCCTAATAACTTTAGGTGTACACCAGATATGAATTTCTAGTCTTTTGTATCTGAAAGAATGTAGTTTAATGTTACTAGGAACATAAGATTTGTTTTGCCTAACATACCATGCATACAGGATACGGTACAAAATGCCAATTTTAGTATGATATTTTTTATATTTTTGATCACTTTATAGCCATTTGTATTATTTATCCTGATATTTCAAGTTGCTCTTGAGTCAAGTAATAAGAAAACTACTTTCTAATCCTCTGTATGGATTTTTTTTTTTTTTATAAATGCACTTCCTGGCAACGATGCACATGCAAAGTACAGGTTATGGGAGTCAAATTTTCAGAATGCTCCCAATTATGTCAAGTAATATATCAAATTACTCGTATGGTCATGAGGATTCCAAAATGTATAGTTTGTTATGTGTCAGACCTTTCAGGAGGGCGCTATGACGAAAAATGTCCATAGGTCAACGACCTTTTTGAAAGTATCAAAACACAAAAAATACAAAACAAATCTTATGTTCCAAGTAACATTAGACTACATTCTTTCAGATGCAAAAGACTAGAAATTCATATCTGGTGTACACCTAAAGTTATTAGGAGTCAAAATTTGCCGATTTTAAGCGCCATTTGTGGCTGAACCACTTTAGGGGGCCTAAAATTCTGTAGGGGGTCTAGAAATTTCTCTTTTTTTGAATTGCTCATAGACATTGGCACATGGTTAATCCATTCTGAACATAATTAGGACCTATAAGTGCACTGTGGCATTATCATGGGTCCTTCAAAATCAAAGATAATTTGATTGAACAGTATGAAGTGCTGATTTTGACCCCCCCTGAAATCCCAACGAAATTCCGAAATCAATCTTTTTTGGCATTAGGCATTTCACACACAGCCAGTGAGTGACCACATTCAAAAAGAGGGTCACAACTGATTTAATTAAGAAGAAAATGCCTCTCAAAGAGAGCGCTTTGTCATTTGGACACCTTAAATTCCCAATTTTGGTCAAGGTCGCCAAACTTAGATGGCCCGCCATTCGGAAACCAAATTGAATTTGAATTTTTTTCTTGTGACCTCACCTAGGGGTCCATGAAAGGTACCCCTGAGCCAAAGGAGAGCATAATCCAAGAGGGTGGGTGTACACTCAGTCTGTTTTGACATGGACTGAGCCTATACACGTCTCTGGTAAACATATTTTTTTAAATCGTAAATCCAGAAATTGAGCGGTCAAAAGGACAAACTTGACGCAAAAACCGTTTTTACTTATGTATACTATATTTTTGCGTCGCTAACTTGGGAAAACAATGTACAGTATTATATTTTTGTATATTATACTAAATACTACGCGTATATAATATTCGTATGATATAGAAAACGATGCCATGGACAGCTTTGTAGGAAGAGCAGTATATCTGTTCCAAACGTCCTTTTTGTTAGCTTTTGTCTACCAGCCATGTGGTTTTGCAATTTTACTTTTGTAGTTTTATATTCTTCAATGGTTTGCACACTGCCTCAATTTGCTTTTTCCCCACAATAATTAATTCCCGAAAAAAAACGTGTTTACGTGGTAAAATAATTATTGCACAATTACCCAGCAAACAACACAACTCACCTTCATTTTTGGGCTAGAATAGTCCAACATTCTTCTCGCGCTTCGCACACAAATGTACCAATAAACCGAAACCAAAATAACATGCTTGCCATCCCCCTAAATTTGAACGATGATTTGTAAGGTGTATAATTTTGATTTCTACTAATTCGAATTTTAAGTAATCATGATTGGAAGCAATCAATTTGGAATTCCTCTGTGGGTATGTACCTATTTTCTTAAATAGCATATTCTGAAAGTATTATGAACATATTAAAGCGAGTCATTTTATAGGTTAGAATCGCTATTAAAAGGGAAGCACATGAGGCGACACAAGAACATTTGAGACTAGTAATCCTACACCAGTACTTCACTGACTGTAGATTCAATACCAACGACAATAATTTCAACAAAATACAATTCTAGTCCCGCAGTCAAGATTTAAAACATGCTTTCAAAAATACTACAGGTTTATTTAGAACACGTTCTGCTATTTGTGTTCGGGTTCATACATACTGCAAGTAATATGACGGTATGAGTGGATATCCTTCAGCAAGGATAGCACTTAAAAGCATTCTAGACACTTTGATGTTTGATACCGTATTTCATACCAAGTATACAAAGCCGCTAGCATCAGAGTTATTGTAGTTGAAAAAATGGTATTATACTGGAATTATGCCGAATCCATTTGTACTAAATAAACTTTGTTTGTCACTAAAGAGGCTTCATAAATAATCCAGGGATATAGGTCTCAGACGCAGCTATTAATCTAATCCAACTTATTTAGGCTTAACCGTCGCACCCAGGATTAGTTTCTTGTTGATTTTTATGTAGATGTTAAATCGGGACCAACATGCAGCATATTCATACATGTCATATATCGGTACTCATTTTCGAGTTCACGTGATTCCCTGACTTGATTGGGCGCCAGTAGAATCAAGAGTGAATATGAACTGGTGCTATCGTGTAACTCTCGTCTATCAAAGTAATTTTTTGTAACACGTCTACCGAAGCTTGGAGTCTAAGCATTATTATTTTGTTGTTTTTGATATAAATGTATAGATGGGAATCACCTTTATCCATTGATACCAAAATGAGTACCACGGTCTATAAATAAATAAATAAATAAATTTCGGAATTTATATAGCGCTTTTTCCAGAGGATTCAAAGCGCTGTAATTTCGCTGCGTGGTGAATCATCACAATCAGATCGCATCAACTAGGCTAGTTGCAGCCGAACCTGGCGCAAACCTATCCGCACTTAGATTGTAACATCCACCCATTTTCTGCAGCTCCCCAAATTCCATTGGGTGAAGGAAGTTTTGATAACGAAACAACTAATCACCGATTTTGAAAGCAGGAGGAAACCGGAGATCCCGGAGAAAACCTGCGAGAGCGAGCATGGATCGGGATAAACCAAGTGCACATGAGTCCTTGGGCCGCGCCGGGGCTTGAACCCGGGACCTCAGTGGTGCAAAGCGAGGGAAATACCGCTGCGCTAACTCGCCCTCCCTATACGGTATTTTAATCTAAATAGTTTGAACTCGCCCCTCGCATAATTCATTATTAAGAGTAAGGCGGTGGGTCAATTTTAAAATAAGTGCAAGGATGGCACCATAATTAGCCCAAGTTGTTTGGCGATACATTAGGGCGTTTTAGCAAATGCTTTATAGAGGCCCTGCATGCTTTTATCGATTGGCTCCAAACAAAGGATTTGAACCGATGTCCTTCACCGTAATCATGGCGCAGTCTATTCAATCAAATGTTGTCATCAAGGGCATCAACCTATTTGATCGTAGTGCATTTGTTATGTGTGTGAGAGGAACTCTCGCGGCCGCGGTAGATTGCAATCATGTTTTTGTTGAATGCATTTGAGAAGTCCGCCATATTTACGGTATGACACGTCATATGCACAACCTCTGTAGTGTGCCGAAAACTATCTGATGGTAGTGTTGGTACAAAGGTTAACACAACGTTGCCGTAATTGGAGGTGTGTTTGCTGTATGGACGTTTACACATTACAGCCGCAAAATATGAATGAACTCAATTTATGTCTGTGATTATTTCTCTGTTATGGTACATGATTCGCATTCGATATGTTTGCAATAATGTAATATACATGTACATAATATAAATTTAATATTGCTATATGATAAAAACATACCTGTGCTACTGACATTTAAACCGACTGTGCATTACATAAAGTTATTCAGAATAGTTTGATCGAGTTTACAGAAATCTATCCCAACAGTAAATCGGAAGACTTACAAAGTTGTGAATATAAATCGAATTTTGCTATATAATCATATTTAGCATTACCTGTGTAATACAAAACCTTTATACCAAGGCATCTACATTTGGGCTATTCCAGTTGAAATCCATGCACCCCCTGTGGAAGAGAAGAACTTAATCTCCCACACAGGGAGAGGTAATTTCAATTGGGGTACCTAAATGGGTGACTCCATTTGAAATCTACACCCCCTTTGTGGGAGATTAAGGTCACGTGTTTCATAGGGGATGTGTGGATTTCAACTGGAATAGCCCATTTGCTCACAGGTGCAAATCACTTCGGTTTCAGAAGATTTGGGAATAATTAATTTCCGTAGGCAAAGCTCCAAAGCGCATTTGCTTGTATTTGAATTGCCGACAACCATCATGATGTTTTACATATTTATAGGATTCAGTGAGTGTTATAGTAAGCTCAATCAAGCGTTGATCACAAAACGTGTATGATTTGTACAATCCCGGTGTACATTACGCTATTATAGTTTGTAAGCATACACCCCTATTGAAGACATGACCTTAATCTTCCACAGAGGGGGTATATATTTCAAATGGAGTCACCCATTCAGGTAATCCCATTTGAAATTCACACTCCCTGTGTGGACGATTAAGGTCATGTTTTCCATATGATGTGGATGGATTTCAACTGGAATATCCCAATATGATGTAACTCTATGGGAAATAGAGTCTTGTGATATGAAATATCATATCTCATCTTAAGGGTGAAGTAAGACAGTTTTCTGCTAAGATGTTGAAATATCGGCCATATGGGTAAGAAGCATCTGGGTTGACACTGGTACTCGTATAGTCTTGGTAGATGTTATTCGCCATATTTACCTGTTCATACTGTTCTCCAATTTTAAAATTTACTCTTTTATAATGATTATAGTTATCAAATTCATGCTACCTGATATTTGTACGTTATTTTACGATGCTCCATTTTAGTATCTACATATTTATCTATTTATTTGCAAATTATTTACTAATTTTGTAGAAATTAAGGGCGTTAATCATTTTGATTTAATCAATGGTTTTATTGTTGGTCACTTGTCTCATGATTAATCCTTTTGTTCGTGTTTTCATATCATAATTTTTTTCCCTGTAGGAGGGTCGCTGCACCTCCCCCATAGCGAGTTTGTTACCTTCCCAGCATCAAAGAATGCCGGTACCCATTTAAACACCTGAGTGGAGAGGAGTAATCGAGATAAAGTACCTTACTCAAGGGCACCACACGATGGCGTCGCCGGAGCGAGAACCCACAACCTTCCGATTATTAGTCGGAGCCCGTTTCGCTCGGCCACCGTGCTCCCTTATTATGGGATGTACCGAAAAGGTGAAATATTGATCCCGATCCCGATTATGAGTCTTGGAAATAATGTCTTGCAGTGCAATGGATGTTGCAGTGCAAGCCATGGAGTGCAAGACTTGAAGACTACCGTTGGAAATGGCGGTCGCTTGTGAATTAATTAACCCGGGCGTAAAACGTCTTACATTAACCCAGATCGTGTGGCGATACTGCCTGTGCAAGTCAAGTGATAAAAAAATCGGTTCCGCAAGCTGCAATTAAAACCCCGAGTTTCATGATCCACTTCCGAGAACCTGAATTTCGCCTGACACACCAAGTAAAAATTTATAGAGGGCGAATTAATTATTGTCACCTGCTGACACCGGGAATTTTATTCGAGAGGCGACACTCCAAGTGCGTCCGTCCACACCATGCACAAGGCATGATTAAACCTCGATTGACATCTGCTTGGATTTTCTAACATTCTAAATGTTCACCCTCCGTGTGGACATGATGAATATGGTTATACGGTACTCGGACTGTCTGTCGCCTGTCCCTGCCTTGATTAGATGTGGGAATAAAGAGAGCCGATGCAAGACGCACTTTTCAATGTTTCTAAAGATGACATAGCATTATTGTCAGAGGAAATAGATCAAGCTAGCAAGCTGCTCAGCCAGGTAGAAACATCAGTAGGAAAGGTCGGACTGAGAATGAATGCTGGCAAAACGAAGTTCATGGCATTTAACCACAGCAAAGGTCTCACAATCAAGACAAACAGTGGAACACAGATTGAGAAGGTCACAAATTTCAAGTACCTGGGGGCATGGATGCAGAGCTCAGAAAAGGATGTTAAAATCCGAAAAGCAGCAGCCTGGAGAGCTTGCAATGGGATGGCTAAGATCTGGAAGTCATCTCTCTCAACAAGGTTCAAGCAACGCCTATTTACAGCAACAGTTGAATCAGTACTGCTCTATGGGTGTGAGGCATGGACAGTCACTTCCAAACTGGCAAAGGAGCTGGATGGCTGTTACACCAGACTGTTGAGGGCAATGCGTAATGTCCACTGGAAGCAGCATATGACAAACAAAGAGCTGTATGGTGACCACCCAAAGTTATCAGACAAGATCAGGGAAAGAAGGACACAGTTTGCTGGCCACTGCTACAGAAGCAAGACAGAACCTGTATCAAAATTGGTGCACTGGATTCCAAAGCATGGGAAAAGAAAACAAGGAAGACCCGCCCTAACATTTGTCGACATCCTAAGACAAGACACAGGACTTGAATCTACTGACATGGTAACAGCAATGCAAGACAGGAAGATATGGAGGGCTATAACAGTTCGAGGACAACACTCGACTTAAGCAAGTAAGCAAGCAAAGAATTACATTTTGCTCTTGATAAAGTGTCCGAAGGTGATTGGAAACGTCATTCACTCCAAGCCGATATGAGGTAATGCGATGAATAGAATGCGTTAATACTTTTTCTATGTCGGTGTATGAAAGAGTTGAGATAATTTGATAGTTTGTCAACGTAATCACATTTGTCCAATTATTCACCATTTAGTATGAATACTTTGGCAAATAGAATAGAATCCCAAACACGACTTGTAACACTATATCACACAGTATTGCGTGTGCGTCGTTCTTAATTAATTATAAATACAAAGAGGAGTACACGAAAAGCTTGACTTACAAAAGATTAAAAAATAATGGTAAGGACCAAATCTACGATTTTACACGTTTGACGTGTGCAATCACGTAATATATTGAAACTTTAGTGTATAAATATAGCCTCAGCGTAACATTTTGTACAGTAACACAATGTAACACACCCCTACATGTCCCACTGGTCATAATTTGGTATAATCCAAGACCGAATGAAAAAGGACTAGCTTGCGTATGACATCCTTTCAACCAGGCCAAAAATGCCATAACCAATCACGCCGCGCCTTTTGCCCTGACGTCAGACGTAAACTAGTCTTTTATAGATAGCATTATATACTTCATGTATATATTTCTGTCATCTGATTAGTTGAAGGTGTGGTCATTGAACAAGCTATGCTCTAAGAATGAACTATTGACCGGTCATGGAAACGAACTATTGAGCGGCCACGTGCATCCCAATCAAACTGCGCAATCGCAACATCCACGTACAGTCCATTCGGTATATAAAACAAATATTGACTGCTTTCTACTCCGGCAAAGTCCGCAGAGCTAGCACATAGATTGCTCGCGGGTAACTCAACCCAAACCTCCACGCGGTGCTGGATGGGTCACTCTAACTTGGGCAATGGGGAATAGGCTGGATGCGAGGATTTCAGCTAGCCGGAGGATCATGTTTTGGCCACGGCCTGGCTATCTCCTCGGCTGACTCGGCCTGGTGTGGCTCTGAGAAGATACCGTTTATATATAGATAGTGAACACAACAGGTGTCGAGTATTTGCAGGAGAACTGTCAGTGGGGTACTTATGCAGCACCAACGTGGCCTTTTCAATAATCAGTAGACTTCGGTTGTATATATAAATGCGCATTTATAAATGCGCACGTGACCAGATGGCCAGCGCCATATTTGCATTACATCACTGTCAATCACTGAAATGGCGACCATTGAAGAAGTGGCTAAAGTTGTGACCTTGTTTCGTGGCTAGCACTGGCAAGGAACATTGGCTGGAGGTTCGATGCTATAAATTTGCAAGGATAAATCATGGATATCGAAGGATCATGATGATTGCACAGCACCTCCCCCCCCCCATGTACAAACATAACTAATGTTTATTTATTTTTATTTATTTATTTATTTATTTATTTATTTATTTATTTATTTATTTATTTATTTATTTATTTATTTATTTATTTATTTATTATTTATTTATTTAATTATTTATTTATGTACTTAGGCGACGAAAAATGAACAATTTTGAACAAATTGGGAAACAAATTTTTCCTGTATTAATGAATGCCGACCTCAAATTTCAGAAATTTCAGGATAATTTTTTTTGGTATTTTCTCAAAATTTATTTACAGATTTTTGTGATTTTTTGGGTTATTTAAAAAAATTGAAAAAAATACCAACCGACCGACCGACCCTACTTGAAAGGTCCGTCCGCCCGTAGAACAAGGCTTCTTTTTTTCTCGCCTTACTTATAATTTTATAAATATTATTTGCCCCCCCTTTCCCCCAAAACCACCTCCCCCTTTTACACTCATAAATTAATTGTTTTTTGCTAACTTTCCCCTTCGGTGTAAAGTAAAACTTTATAAGCCGGTTGAATCAAACTGAACAAATATTGACGTATACAATTACAATATAATACCATGACAATAATGTGTATGACGAGATCTAACTTACTAGCTGAATAAACCTCAAACCATGCATCACATACGTGATTGTACGTCAAATTGTCATAATTATTATAACGTCATGACGTATGAGCGTGATGTATAGTATGCGAGTCTTCCTAAACATCTTCCAGCCGGGATGATTAGATCATGTACAGTCATCTACGTGTTTATACTCTAAATTGTACGTCAACATGGTCAAAGGGTGTACAGATCACCGATTTAGCATGGGGGACACAAAAAGGTGCTTATAAACACATTTTGAATTAGTTTTTGTCCATTTTTGATGTGAGCATCTGTGATGTGAGCGAGCGAATAAGTAAGTTAGGGTTGAGGAGGTCGGGCGGGGACATCTAGCCCTATTAGTTCGAGAGGGTCATTATTCCGAAAAGGGCTAAAGTTATAGTTTCGTCAATTGACGTTAAAATTAGAGTTAAAATTAGGGTCAGGGTTATTGTTCAGTGGCGGCACTACGGGGGTGGGGGATATTTATCGTGACTCCCAAATAAATAAATCCATGACCCATTCCTTCCGAAAAAATGACAGCCCGCTAAGTTCCCTATCATTACGTGCAAAAATTATCAAATAACATCATCGGCAGCTACTCAGTTCTGACCTTAATGCCAGTAAGAATCACATTTCGTCATCAATATAGCCAATTGCCACGCCCATTTAGCACGGAAATAATGAAATATAAGTTTTGAAATCAGCTATATCTAGCTTTTCCGTCATGAATTTTTGTTTTCCGTGATGGAAAATCCAAATAAAGAGTTTATGTTTCGGGTCAAATTATTTTGCCCTTTGCAATCAATGCCACTCTTTTGCAAAAACAATTTTCCTTGTAACCTGTCATTTTCGCCTATACTTTTGCGTGTGGAATTTGTGCACATCCGGGTACCTTACATCGTTGAACACGGTATGGCGACTTGTAGATGTCACGTGCGCATTTATATATGCGCATTTATATATATACCCGAAGTCCACTGATAAAAGACAATTTAACAAAGTCTACATAAAAAATTAGCAGCTGTTGGAGCTGATTAGGTTTCAGGGAAGTGTCTAAAAGCATGTTTCATTGATAAACCAGCTATAAGCAGTTAAGCTTCAGTCAATACCATTGAATGCCATGTAAAGTCGATTTCAAGATTTAAATCCCAACTGAAAAGTGACACTATTGGTTTTTACCCACGCGATCACGAAACAGACTTTAATACCGTATGTACGATAAAAGTCTTAAAGACGTCCGCACGGATGCGACTAAATCACATGTTTTTGGTCCCTGGTCGGATAGAGTTTTTGTTCTCGTAGCGCATGAAGTGTATTATCAAGCCCTCAAGGCGTACTTCTTAAGTTGCCCCCCGGGATCACCCCGTTTTCCATTTTCAAATTTTCCGTGGCGGTTTTACGCCTTACATCACGACGTTTTGTAGTTTGTAAAATAAAGACATTTCTTAGAGTGCGGAAAATCACACCAATTCAATATACAGTATAAACTTTCACAAGGAATTCCCAATTCTATAGAATATTCATATCATGTTGATCACTCGCACCTGTAAGGTTGGTATCTTTGAAAAGATTGCATTCAATCCGATCTATGATTGCAGACAGGCACGTGTAATACTTGTAGTGCAGGGCAACATATTCAAAAATTATATTCATCTAGTATTGCTATGGTAGTTAATCCGATTATTACGTCACTTCTCCGTCGAATTGGTAAAATAATCGTTTTAGTTAGGAATTCGACTTTTTCCCCAGTCAGCATCATATGATACACCTGTATACAGTTCGTTAATTGACAATAATATGTGTGTACATTCATTCAATGACCTTTGCACGTATTGGGTACAAAAACTCGTACTCCATACCTTGAGGTCAAGTTTGGCATCATGATTACTAAATGGAGGTCAATGGCACTGTGGCACTGTAGCTGAAACAAATACCATAGTTACAAGCGAACAATTCGTATAATAATGAAGCCCGTGATTATCTTGTATAGCCAAGGATCTGTTATAAGGTGTATACCGTCTAACAATGTAATCTGATTTGAGATTATTCCACGTGTCTTTACATAAATGTTTTGATGGAATAAATCGGTGCAATAATCAGACAGTGCATACGACTCGAAAAATACAATTATTCTCAATGGATACGCATGTGAGTTCTGCAACTTCTGCTCAATGTAGACTGATTATATTTTGGGCTTGGAATAGTAATAAGTGCAGTGCGTCTTGAATTGTTTTCAAAGTACACTGATTTCAATGTAAGCAACTTCTGCTCAATGTAGACTGATTATATACTGGGCTTGGAATAGTTATCGGTTTAATCATCATACATCATGTACATTACAAACATAATCCGCACATAAGGTCAAGTTGAACAAATTGAATGTTGTAATGTTTACATTAAGATCTTGAAATGAGCCGAGTAAGCATCTGTACTCTTGATAATATATCGATCACGAGACAGAATAAAAGCTGAAATACATGCACGTATGTACAGACAAACACGGTACATCTATTCGATGATGCACTTGAGAATTTCATTAACATCATAGCTAGGGGCGCCAAAGAGGATGAGCCTTTCCTAAGAACCATGCAATCAGACAACATGTAGCCATAGGCATCTGTGAGAGCTAAAATCCTAAATCCCAGCTATATACTAATATCGTGGAAAGTAGGTCGATCGAGCCACATTGGTTTTTTACGTAGTAGTTCGTTTACCTTATTTTATTGAAAGTATAGAAATAAGTACTATTTAGTATATGCATGAGATAAAAACGAATACATGTCGGCGAATCATTAATATGTAGGCGTATACACTGCATTTTGTTTTTATAGCTAGTGATTTATGAAAGAAGCAACACCGCTAATGCGTAGATTTTTGGGGAAATAAAGTATAACATCATCTACTATAATAGTCGACGGCAACTTGGAATGTTGCGTCTGACATCATGTCAATCAGACGAAATATGCTGTTTATGTGTAGCTTAACAACCAATCACGGTACTCCTCTACCCTGGCGTCAGGCGCAACATTTCGAGTTTTCTATATTATGCCGACGACTCCACGTCGAGTCCCGGCGTCAAATATTGCCCTAGCATAACACTTGTAACAGATTGTCAACATTTGACAACCCATTATGCGAAAGTCACAAGCTTGGCTGTACAGTGTCATTATTACTCATTCCCCCGGGCTCATTCCCCTAAATGGATCGTATACTGCCTCTAGATAACAGAGTGACATCCCGCTATCTCTAAAGGACCGCTATCTCTAAGGTTCGCTATCTCTAAGGTTCGCTATCACTAACGTGTAAAGTCGATGGAGATCAGAATCCCGCTATCTCTAATGGAGAAAGGGGTTCGCTATACCTAAAAAAGTCCGCTACTTCTAAGATTTGATATTGCTAATTTGGAATAAGGTTCGCTAGTTCTAAGGTTCGATATCACTAATTTAAAATAAGGTTCGCTATCACTAATTTTGAATAAGGTCCGCTATCACTATAATTTATTGAAGGTTCGCTATCTCTAAGGTTCGATATCACTAATTATCAAGAGATCATTTTGGTCTCGCAAGAGATTTTACGTCAAATTTGGCCAAAAACACTACTGGGAAACGTTTCTTTTTGTTTTTTAAAACACAAGCTTCAATTATAGTGGACATGAGGATAACATTCAAACGACCTTTTCTTGCAAAAACAATCATGTCATAAGCCGTGCGATCTGCAGGGTATAACTACAAAACTGGGTCACACAAACATAATTAGTTGCTTCGAGGTAGACCAGTTTCTCATATTGGTCTTTTCTTTTTTCTTTAATACGATGGACGATAAATAATATTGTGAGACGAGTGCCGTTTGTAATCAGATTTTGATGCTCTATTGGACTATTCCAGTTTTTTACTATTGTCGTTGAGGACTTCTTTGATTTTTATTATTTTGTTTATCCTTCCAAATTTAGTCAAATTTGACATGACCATCCGACAAATTGGATTCAAAATATTTAGACTAGGAACCGTGTGTGAGAAGATAATTGTAAAGCCACTAGACAATCATCTTAAAGTGTAAAATGCGCGGCTAGAGTGTAGAGGCTTACTTGATTGTATCAACAGATGATATCAAACGCTGTTATTTTTAGAGTGTCTGTGATCAAGTAAATCAAGACATTGCAGGGATGTACTAAAGCTGAGTTTATACTAGAATGCTTAGCATTAAAATCTGGTGGGTGTCTCCTAGGTACATTTTCAGGGATCTTGGTTTATCAATGGATCGGTTTTCAGTGGAGATCAATGCGCCCAGTTCGTCACATTTTGGCAAAAGTCCTCTTAAAAGTCCCCAATCAAGGTAAATTTGGCGCTTTTTGGTGTTTTTTGTTGAAAATTGGTATACTGATGGTAGATATAAAGAAAGTCAGCATTCCAAAGTCTGCGATGCACATTTTCGTGCGCTTGTCACGGTGGAAATCTCTTGTGTACAAGCAATTTGAAGTAAGAATTCTTGAAAAAGACGGTAGGTTAGAGTGGTGGGGTGGAGTGCAACACTTTGATCCGAAGAACCTGGGGCCAATCAGGGGGCCAGCAAAGAGTAAATCCGGCCCTGAAGTCTGCGCTGACCAATTATTACATTACCAATGGATTTGTTATTTTGCTAATTAATTTGCCTTTCTGATCATCAACTTTCGGAAGTGAATTCATTCAAAACAATAATTATGAACATGGATGGCTGCCCTAAAAATGCGTTTTGTTGTATTTTGAACTGTCGTCTGCAATCGCGATCGCCGTGTTTAGTGGAAATGTAAAAGCGACGAGTGATGCAAAAATTCGGCTTAAACCGGGTATCGGATGCATGTGCTATATTTGCCGGAATTCCTGGTCATGTTCCCATGGCCATAGCGTGCTCTTTCCTGTTCGTGCGGCTCCATATGAAATAAACGGATTCGTATGTCGATTATCAGTGTGTTTGAATAAGATTAAACCGTCCCTTTCTCTCATTTTTCTACTCTCCATCTCCTTCAAGTGATTTTACAGTTGTGGGAGGACAAGATGTTGATTCAGCTATCTAATTTTGCATTTTGACCAATGCTTTATTCTAATGGCATTTTCACAACTGTATACTTTATTATGATACACCCTGTATTTCGGATTTGTGTTTAATTCAACGACTTACAATCAACTTAATACACCTATAATATGGTGTTGATTTTGGGTGAAGAAGAATATTGCATTTCAAATGTTTCGATAAATCAATGCTCATAAGTATTTTGTTCTTTTCTGTTTATTTGTTTCAGATCCTAGCCAAAAAGAAATGCTGATTTACCAATGCGTCTCAGTAAATACAAGTTATAACAGACATCAGTACTCTGTGTACAATGCCACCGATGTGAATGTATCATCTACGTAGCGTAGCCATGCATATATACCATCAGCATCGCCCCAACTAGCTTGGAGGCGACGGGCTCCATTTCGTGCAAGTGGGAGCAATCATGTGCTTCCGAAATCCTTTTACTGGGAAAAGCTTAGTAAGTATTTTCTGTTTAAAAGTTTCATAATTTCCTTTCCGAAGTATTCTTTAAGGATTTTATTTGATTGTTGTTTGTTATTGTTTTGTAACCCGGTGGGGGTGAGGGCGCCTGTAGGAAAGACCCCTGCGTTCGCTAATGGTCAAGTTTTCATACGAAAAAGGAATAATCTAAAACCACTAATCACTCCAGTTATTCCCTGCTGATCCCCTATTCATAGAGAGAGGGCGTGAAGGTTCCATGTGAACATTATCATATAACAGTTTTCTCTGTTTGGTTTATCTACTTGTCTGACCATAAATTGAGGCATTTCAAACGGTGTATAGCCTACTTTGATCAGCTCGTAATCATTGGGAATTATTAGGCTTTTACCACTATGCCAAAAAGTAGACCAACGTTAAGTGTCACAATGGTTAATGCAGTATCGACAACACATCAGATACTGATTTGCTGCTTTGTACTAATCCCACAGTACAGTATAATAGGGACAGAAGAGCACCCTACACCCACATATTCTTTTGTGGTGCACTGACTAGCTCAAATAGGTGTAAAAAATTTCTGATTTTCGACAATTACTTAGATTGTAGCGAATCACTCATAACTCCTTTAATTGACAACGATTATTTTGTTTCTTGCTCCAAGCAAAGAGCTCTTTTCCCCTCGTGAGAAAAAAAAAAGGTCTATAACCAAACTCCCAAAGGGAGAAAACATCTGTTCCTTCAGGACCATTGAACTATTTGTCCCATATTCATTCTGTATCGACTATGGGTTTTAAAAACGGTGCAATAAAACTGTACAATGTCACCATTCACTCAAACTTAGATTAGCTGTCAAGGTTGCAATTTTAATCAACGAAACATCTTTTCACATTATTTTCAATATTACACATTCCATTTCAACAGGCTATATACTGTCATACAAACTTGTTCATCTCATCAAATTTATTTTAGCTGTTGAAGATGCATGGTTAGATATTCTGTACCTGCTTCACAACTTGCCAAGCTTGTCAACATTAACTTTTCATCTGAGCCGATGGCATGATAATATTAAATGTTCCACCTGACAAAAACCTGTTTTGCTGAAGTCTTTTTGAATCAATAACTCTGTTCATAAACTATGAAGTATTGAGTTAGGTGAGAGGCATTAAAGTATACTTTCCCTAGGCACTATGAACACTGTCACAGAAATTAGGTGTTGGGCGTTTGTCATAATCATGATAATGGTTATTTTGGAAAGCTGTTGTGATGTACCCTGCGTAATTTAATTTGATCAGTTACTATATGTTTACATTTCAAACTATTTCACGAGAGATGGGAATTCTCTCTCATGTAATGAAGTTGGTGTACAGTAACAAAGTCAGTCAGATCTATTATTATCTTGGGAATTCGCTGATAACACATTGTGATCATTGCATCATAAGGTAAAACTCTGTTACTAAATATGAATGCAAAATAATGAGCTATGTGACTTTCCAGTTTACTAGTTCGCTATAAAAGGGAGATGTATAACTGTGTTGTTTAATGTGATTACAGCCACGTTAATTCCATTCAAAAAAGGTTACTTGCGTTTGTTTTGATTTGCTACAATGTGCTACTAGTTGAGCAATAACAAAGCAAATTTGAAGTACGCCAAAGCTCAAATCTTTTCCACAAATGGAATATACTCTTCTGTCGACTTCTTAAAGTATTCTTGTAAGCGGAATGGATGCATAAATGTTCCCGCAGAGAGTGAGTAAATGGTTAAAGTAGCGCTATCTTAGAAATTGTCATCTGTGTAAGGATTTTGTACGCAAATGATTATGCAAGTTTACAGTGGTCTTTATGGGACATAAGTTTGGATAATACCTCAGAAAGAATTTGCAACAAGAACAAGAGTTTTGGAATGAGTATCATGTTGCCCATTACTTTTCAACAGGTCATACTGTCAACAAAACTCGTTCATATAATCACTTTTCTTTTAGCTTTCGATAATTTTAAAAAATCTTATCCCATGGTTATACTTTATCTACTTGACAGAAACCTGACAGAAACCTGTTTTGTTCAAGTCTGGTTGTTTTGTTCATAAACTATGAAGTATTGAGTTAGGTAGGAGGCAACAAAGTATATTTCCCTATAGGCAGTATGAACAATGTCACAGAAATTAGGTGATAGCAATTTGACATTATAGTTCTTTTATAAAGTAATCCGGCTGGTGTTTTGTAAATTGTACCTAGGGACCCAGTTGGATAAACTTATGTTTACATTTCCCAGACAGCCAAAACAGCATCAAACTCGCGTGTCTATGTTGCAATTGTAATCAATAAAACATCTTCCTACATTTCAATACTTTTCCGCGGGTTTCGACTGCAGACGACAAGTTTCATTTTTTATTAATTCAAAAATTTCTGAATTGTAAATTATCATGGCCATATCTAGAATCAGAAGGGCAAAAAGTATTAAAATGACTACAAATAAGCCTAGTATTGGTTCAGCGTTTCTTAAAATAAATCGTAATATTTTATGAAAATGTCTCACAACTCGGACTTTTTTAAATTTTATTAGGTCATAATGTCAACATAACTTGTTACATAATCAATTTTCTTTTAGCTGTCGAAAACTTAATTAAAATATTATCTCATACTTCTTCTTCTTCTTCTTCTTCTTCTTCTTCTCCTCTTCTATTCCTCTTTCTTCATCTTCCTTATCATATATTGTTTTCTTCTTGGCTTTCGTCTTCTACTTCCTCTTCACTTTATTTCTCTTCAACACCTTTTTTCTTGTTTGTCATCTTCTCGTTTTCCTCTTTTCAATCCTCTCTCGATTAACATCATGAATGGTAACATTCACTTCTCCAGATAACGTGATCATTTTGTCAATGCATGCAAGCGTATAAGGTCACAGTCTCATCTGGTATATTCATATTTATTCTGGTATTCAATCATAATTAGAAAATGTTAGTAAGACACCTTCTGTTATATTCATTTAAACATTGCCATGTTCAATAAAATGATAAAACCGACCATCCCAGAAAACACGAAAATATTTTTGAACCGTTCTAAAAAGGTTATATTTTGGGTTTTGGTTTAGATAATACGTTTTGATAACATTAAATGTCGGGTTATTAGGTTTTTAAAATATTGTTGTATTGTGTTATCATACAAAACGTTTTAAAGCGTTTTGTATGATAACACAATACAACAATATTTTAAAAATGTTTTCTAAATGTTATTGTAAAATATGTTTTACAAAAATTTTTGCCAAACAAAATATTTTGTCAACACTAAAAAAATAACATCTGTTAGAATATTTGCAGTAGATTATCAACAAATGCTTTTAAATGTTATGAAAACATTTTCCCCCTTTATATGCCCTTTATTATATTACCCGACATTTAAACCTTTTCTGGCAACCTTTTCTAACCTTTTGCGAACGATGTCCGAAACTTTTTGTGTTTGCTGGGTAATGTTGTTTTCTTATTTTCCTAGCTGACGATAAATAGTGTTAAAACAACAACAATTGTTTATTATTAGGTAAAGAAATCAAAGAAAATTCATAAAAGTGGATTCAAAGAAAACCAAGTTCGGTTCGTTATTTAAATAAACCAAATTAATTATTATATATGCTCAACCCGAGCTATGAATTCTATAGACGAATCCAACGAGCCAAATGATGGTCAGAATTTAGTCGGCCATGACTGGGTCCCCGGTGCACAAAACTGGTGTTGTGATTGCCCAATTGGGTGGATTAAAGCCGCTTAAAAATCGATGAAATGTTGTATTGTGTTGTAAACTTTCATCATTCTATTATCTACGTATAAAACGGGTGATGAAATGCGGTTAAAAGTGCCCACTAAGGTCGCATCATTTCATATTTTAGGGTGGGATATACCCGACGGGGACCCAGCTATGGCTGCCATTGAGGTGTAGGAATGCGTGAAATTGGATTCGTCTATATGAGAGAAACGTGACTGCACCCTGGCGGTGAACCCATGTAACGTAATAAAATACTAACGAATGAACCCCGTTCATACATACCCAACATTCTTAGCAATTCAATACAGATGAAAATAATAAGGGTTTACAAGTTTAAATAACATTTCCATACCGTTTTCCTTCATAAATTGGAAGAAATGAGTAGGCCTACTTGCAGGAAGCAGCTCGGCTCATGAGGTCAACGGCCGGGAGTCAACGCGTGATACGCGTTATCTTTTGCACTCCGCGGGAGATGGGCGCGGTGACATACGCGTGTGCGCAACACTAGCAAATCGTGGATCGTGTTAATTGGGTTCCAACGCTGCGTGACGCAGCTTGTTTATGCCCTGCGTACTGGTCATAAACGGAATTTATGACCAGCAAAAAAGGGCCCAAATCCAATCAGAAACGTCGTTATATCGTGAGTATGTATGAACATGGGATACTGGTTATTATTCTGTTCTCTTGAGTACTGCTTCCCGTTTTGAAAATTTTGTTTATTCAGCAAAGAATATGGAAAAGGTAATCTCGCATCTCTCCAAACTGGGGATGCTGTAAAATATCAAATGGTTAAAAAACTATATTGGTTTGCTTATATAACTTTTTGAATACTATTATAGATGTTGGGAAGATATGAACTCAATCTGTGGCTCCGCAATAATGCAGTTTTCTTGAATAGGATGTGCCGCCGCATAAATTAGAATTCATTCTGTTAATGATTTCCGCATCATGTCTGCTCATTCGTTGGATAATATTGATTCTTAAACTCATTCGTGCCTGACAAATGCCAAGCTAATCATTAGTTTCTATGCACTGAATCCATTGACAAATGCCAAGCTAATCATTAGTTTCTATGCACTGAATCCATTGACAAATGCCAAGCTAATCATTAGTTGGGAAATGTCTTAGTGAAGTGCACGGTAGAGAGTTGATTTCAGGTGTATGTAAAGTATACGCATTACATCTGTCGTGTCTGTATAGGGGATGAACCACAGACGGTGGAGAGAATAAACAGTGTGGAAGTGCAGTCAAAAGGAGGATAATTGCATGCTCCCAACCAATGGTTAGGGTGGTCTTTATCCTCGAGAGGACACATTTAATATACCTTCGGTCACTCTGAGAAATATTGTATAGTCCTTCAAATCGTCCTTTACTTTTCAAAAACCCATTTTAGGGTTTTTTAAACAATTTCAAGGTGTGCTACGCAAGTCTGCATTTGATCTTGATATCCGATATGATGCGGATTATAAAGTATACCATGCAGATGGCTGATGGCTCTATGGTGCGTTGGTAGTTTTGCGTGATTATGCGACAGTCCTAAAACTACGCAAGTCCACATTTAAGATTACCACGCTGATACGGATTAAGTATTGCGTGTAGATGGATCCATGGTAGTTTTGCCTTACCATGAGGCAACAACCAGATATATTTAGTATCTTCCTTTTAAACTTTTTTCAACGGTGGTGCCGTTGCGTGATTCTACACACAATATAGCTTTTGCAGTAATTAGGTAAAATCTCAATTTTCGATCAAATTTGAAAGCATCCTTTCTAGTTTTTGCTCCTGAGGGTATTCTCTCCATCAATTGCAGCATTACTGTCCACTATGATTAATGTACATGGTTTTAAATAGCGAGTTTCAATCAAAGTCAGCGGACAATAAAATCCATCTATGTCTAAAAAATGAAACCATTATTCATTTTAATGGAAATGTCTGAGGTAGAGTACAAGCTATAGGCTATTTATGTGCTGCCTGCTAATTGGACTCACTAACTTGGAAATAAATTCTAAAGAGCAAGCAATTTAAACATAGTACATAACTGAATCGGTTATTACAACAGAATAATTTGCAATTGTTTTAATTCTTAGAATATTGAGTGAAGCATAGCGTAGCAAACTTCATTAGAGAGTGGTGAAGGTTTTACGAAAATTAAAGTTAAAGCTGAATTTGGTGAAAAAAAGTGGTAAATTATCTACAAATTCAAAGTCCAATGGAGGTTAAGTTGGATTAAAGCCATATTATAACATTTCTGTAAAAATAGATTAGTATTTATTTTCCATAAAATGTTAGCTTTTACTGTCAAATATGTTCCCTTTTAATTTTGAGCCGAACAAGTGATATAAAGCATAGAAAATTGGACTAGCGCCCATGCATGTTACTCCCGTGGTTGTAATACGGTACGATCCTCGGGGTGTGTGTGTATGTGTATCCCGCACGCCGTGTACGTACTGTGCATACGTGTTCGACTAATATTTCCATCGTAATAATAAAACGCCGGTTCCATCGTTTTATTCAAAGTCTCGGATTTTGACAAAACTGCAGTACCTAAAGTCTTGAATTTTGCGGAGTATCTTTATTGACTAAAGTACATTACAATCGTGTACAAACCAGAATTTAAATTTTGAGGGCGTTCTCATCAGCAAATGTTATAATATGGCTTTAATTCATTCTGCTTGAGTTTTAACAACTGTCTTTATAGGATCGAAGTATTTTCAACACTAAAAAGTCAGTAATGTTAGCTAAATAAAATTGGCTTAAACCTAATCGCGTCAAGTCGAGCCAAAAATACCAAAGCTTTATCTTTGTTGGGTGAGCTTAATCGTCTCAGTTTTATGAACTTTTTTCATATTTAAGTTTTATTATACATGACAAGTATTATCAACAAGAGTATGTATAAGTTGTAATGACAAGGCAAGCGGGTCATTTCTATGAGTGAAGACAGATATGATGAGAAAAGATCATCTTCTCTGGTGACGATAAACGAATAACACCATTTTAATCCAGATTATGTTTTTGTACTGACTTTAAACACATACTATAATCAAAGACCTAAAGGTCAATGTGGATCAGTGTTACGGGCAGACAAATGCCGTCATCACAATTGGGCTATTCTAGTTGAAATCCATACATCCCATATGGAGGACATTAAGGCCATGTCTTCCATAGGGGTGTATGGATTTCAACTGTAATAGATTATTATAGTATTCATGACACCTGAGTACGCAAGATTCGCCCACAAGATACGGACGGATACCGAATTCTTTGTTCCTAATTTCTTGGAAAATAAAAAGTAGGTTACTATAGGCTACTGTGACCGCCATTTCATTTTATTTTGAGAGCTGCTATATTTATAATTATACTCGTACTAATTTACGACGAGTAACAATCATTGTTGACTGTCTGTTTGGTCTTTCAAAATATCGATATTATAGGGCTATAGCAGTGTTATATTTCCGGGGGTATATTATTATGCTACACGAAAGGGTTCGACTTGAAACTTTTTTGTCCTGTATACTCTCCTAAAATTATTCTAGAAATTATTTTAGAAATAACCATTTTGTCAATTGACAAAGAATCATTTTAAAGGTTCTATATACAACCAAAAAAGTTCTTAAACCCATAAAAACCAACAAAGCTGATAGAACCTTTTTGGTTCAATTTAGAAAATAGTATTGTCTACAACCATTTTGGGAAAGGGGTTCCATATACAGGACAAAATAGATCAAGTCGAACCTTATTTTTTCTCTAAGAGTGTTTGGTCCAAGTAAAGTACAGAAATCGTATACCTGTTGATTGTCTTTTTCAACGAACCAAAAATAGTGCTTAGGAAATTGAACCTTTGTATTTCTACCAGGAGCTAAGAATAGATAGCAATCTGCAATATACCCTTTTGATTTGTATTATTGTCTATTTTTGTACATAAGACCAATCAAGATATTACAGTTTTCTGTTGGTCAGTTGTATATGGATAGGCATATAGATTGAGGGCAGCAATCTAGCCCCTAACTATAATGACCCAACAATATTGGTCTTGCGCTTACCCACTCAATAATAACGAACATTTAGGCACTGAGCAGTCGATGCCTTGATTACCGAAAGTAAACACCGAAGTATCACTGTAACATGCTCATCTGTTGGGTACAAAAACTCATACTCCACCACTTGAGGTCAAAGTTTGAGCTATGGAAGTTGAATGGGGGTTATTGAATGTACCTTTGGTTACCCATATAATGTCGTCTACTTTTCTTTGGTCAGATTTGGTTATTCCAGTTGAAATCCATACACCCCCTATGGAACATATAACCTTAATCTTCCACACAAGGAGTGTGAATATCAAATGGGGTTACCTGAATGGGTGACTCCATTTGAAATCTAACCGTCACAATAGTGTGCGAGATTCAAAGTCGTTTAGGGGTGTGTGAATTTAAACTGAAATAGCCCATTTCATCTACGAAATTGCCAATTCACCAGCTGCGGTGTATTGTATAATTATTATTAGCAATGTTCAATTAGCACCTTTAGCTCCATAACAACATTGTTTCTCTACCAAGTGAATAGTATCTGTGTACAAATTACAACATAGATACTGTCTTCTTACTAAGGAGACAGGTGTTTTTGAATCAATCTCAGTACTCACACATTCAAAATGATATACATGTACCTGCAAGATTACTCTGCGTGCTAGCCATCATGCCATAGTTTTGAGATATTTTCTCAAAATATCAAGAGCTATCTCAAGAACCACTGAACTAATATACTAGCATTATTTCTACTCATTTGAATGGATTTTTCATGCTGATTCCAAAATGGTCATGAAAATTTACAATTCTGAAATTTTTAAAATAAAAAAAGAGGGAAACTTGTCGTCTGCAGTCGAGTAGCAAGTACTGACGTACTGAAGGGGACGAAATATTTTGACACAGTCTGCCCTCAAAGTAAAAGGCAGTATATGATAGCAATAAACAAAGCATATAATGTGTTTTTAATCGGGGAGAAGACTTCATCGTTCGTGTCGATATATCGGCCAGGATGGTATACTCCGCCTTGATCATCCCCACGTTTTGTATCCATAATTCAGCCTAAGTGGCAATATTCAGTACCACTGAATAAAATCCATGTACTTTTTTTCATAGTTTTTGTTTAAATGTAATCAACTTATTCCAATATCAAGTGTATCTGTTTAAAGAGCTGCTATGTGGTATATACTTCAATCTAATGGTCCAAATGGATTCCAATGATATATTGATTACCAACCAATGAAATGTAGTTTTACTCTGTGTGGCTAAATGAACAATCATGTGCATTGGCGTCGCTCATTAATGTGCGATTAAACTATAAACCAAGATTAATATATGCGTGTTCATGAAATGTGGCGAAGTTTAACGTTGCACATCCATACTGATTCGAAAGGCCGCGTGGTTCCTATTACATGTTTTCGATTTGCACTCGTGGAAAAGAAAGCTTATACCAACAAAGGAATTGAAATCTGAGTTAATAAAATATTCAATCAAAAAGCGTCAGTGAAAGTGATATTTAATGTGTCTACAACACCAAGACTTGGTATACATCCACGATGACAAAAGAATGGCACGGTTTTAGCATTTGCCGTTATAGCGTGCAGCATTCATGACTATAATTATTTGACTTTTATATAATCTCATTTTATGCAATTTTGAAGCCATTTTGAAGCAATTTGTGAGCAATTTGTAAGCAACATAAGCACTTTTTAAGGCCTGTACCAAAGAACTTCACAATTTGTATCATGGTGTGAAGATACATTAATACAGGTGCATAATATGCTTCTTGAGAGCGGACTCTTGCTACATGCGCAACCAGGTAGCAACTAACTTGCTCAAAGGTGTGTTGGCTCTTTAAAAATCTTTTATAGTTTTTGCTGAATAGTGGACCTTTTTGGCAATTTGCGAAAGCGTCGCATCCCCGCATCCCCTGGCTACGGATCTTCCTAGAAGAAAGAAACATAGGCCTACATGAGAAACCAGGTATCAACTAAATTGATTGAAAGGGTGTTGGCTCTTATTAATGTTGTTCCTTGTTATGCAAATGAGACAGTTTACGATCCTTACTGAACATGTTCATCAGGACTGTTATTGAAAATATAGACGAATTTCATAGTTCTAGTCCAATAAAACAGCATATACTGTGGACGTTTAGAAAGCTGTCAGATTTCTTTATCAACACTGATGTTGTTGTGACAACCTTCTGTGTACAACTAGTTGTTGCTTAGCAAAGCAGTTGCCAGTTGGTTTATTCAGGAGTTAGGTTGTATTGCCCCTCGTCTCTGTTCATGATGGTGCCCTGTTGTCTGATTTTCACTGCTTCTTTAATCCATAATAGCGCACATGAGAGAGTTGTAAACTTACGGAAAGGCGGTGCCGTCTCGCCAATCCATCGGATGATGAGTGAACAAGTTATAGTCCCCGGGGGTTATAGTGTTACAAAGAGCTCTTAAGGCAACTATAGAGCCTATGTTGGTCTTTAATGCAGTCGCTTTCTCATACCTCAGACAGGATATATCTAATAATGCATGTCCTCCTGAGGCTATCAGGACAGCGCGCACTAGCAAACCGCCACACATCTCCTATTTATTAGACAGTAAAAGTGGGATCATACAAAGAGCAATTTCCGTTCTTAAAATAATACTTCACTTTTAGAAATCCTCGTAAACACGGTATTAAAAGATGTGTTTAGCTGATATACACACGATAAATGGATAGCTTCAAGGGTTTCTACAGCTGGGTGTGTTGTTAGTTGTCACTTGCTGCGGAGTCACGAGCGGCTAATTGTTGACCAATCAATTTCTGAAACTGGGAACAGCGAGCTACCTTATTGGTTAAAAATCAGTCGCTCGGCGACTTCCTGTATATTCAGGTTTAACTTGTTGTTTGTGTTCACACAGCACGTTCCTGTGCACGTAAATCTTAATTATAAATTCAATGCAGACAAAGTATGCCATTTTAAAAGGTAGCCTACAACCCACCTTCCCCCATCTATTACTCATTCCCCATTTTGATACTATGCTTCCACTAGCAATATTATGAGCAAGTAATAATTTGTCTCATATTTCTTGTTTCGTTGCAGGGTCCATGTGGAATGCTCGTCGTTGCCTCTTTCTACTCTTTTTCCTCATCTGTTTCGCTTACTTCTACTATGTCGAAAGTACAGTTGGTATCGCCCACTCGGGGAGCGCCATGTTTGTTGCACGTGGGCCAGCCGCCTGTCCGTTTCCCAGGTGCTATCCCCACTTACTGAAAAGAACTTACACTGCCCGAAATGAAACATTCCAAAGACATAGACAGCAGCTTTTAGTACCGATATCAGTTCCAGATCATAGGGTAAGTATTTTGCTATCTGGTTAACGGTTGTAATAGCTCATACCCCAGTCATACGTGCCCCTAGCATAACACAGAACTTGGAAACTGAATTGCATCATTAACACCTGACGTTACCCATTTCCTATGGGTGACGGGCTGTGTTACCGTTATTTATAGCCTTCTGAGGGACTTGCGTTTCGCCCCTAAATGATGTCCTCCATATGGTTTGATGTCTGAAATCAATGGGCTAAAATGGCCCACATTATAAATCGAAGTTTCAATGCATTTACAGCTCAGTTACTCTCGCAGACAAAAGTATCAAAAAGTGTTCAAAGACGCTATTGAAAAATAGCGAGCGATAAGAACCCTATAATTCTGATAATGATTTAACATATTGGCATATATTTCTTTCCTATTTCAGCCATTTCTTTACCATTGCAGTGAGTGTGCAGTGGTCACTAGTTCCGGTCAACTTCTTGGCAAAGGAGCCGGACGAGAAATCGACAACACACAATGTGTAATCCGAATGAACGATGCCCCTACACAAGGTTACGAAGATGACGTAGGGTCACGAACTACGATCAGAGTGGTTGGACACTCGAACTTCCGATTGATCTTCCAAAATAAAGTACCCATCCAAAAATTGCATTTTAAAGATGAAAGAACTAGATCTGAGAATGTGGTGATTGCTTGGTTGTATAATACAAATATATACAAGAATACTGCGTATAGACTGGTGCTAAATTACTCACAGATGTATAAAAATGTGACTTTTTACATGCATACATTGGCGATGATGAGACACAATAATGAAGTTTTCCATAATGAAACGGGTATTACAAGGTAAGAACACGTATTTTTAGTTTGGGCGCCGGCAATAAGCGTTTGATTTTAGACCATTTTTTATTGTTTTTGTTAATAAAGCAATGTTCCTGTGCCAGGAAGTACCTTAAAATAGTATACCAACAACTATTTTGGTTGCTGCGTTTGAAATTTATTTCATTATCCGAAATGAAGCTGTTAAGATCAAAATATCTTCTATTGTTTATGGATTTGATGAATTACCATATCATACAACTAAGGGAAACATCAAAGAACAACCGGATATATTTTTGTATCTTCCAAACACTTGACAGATGCGATAACTATCAAAATAAAATGATAACCTCCCTTGCCAAGGAGTATTTTTGTCACGAACTTCCTTCCTTTACGACAATTTTACTTGACAAATGCATTATCAAGGCATGTTACAGGCGGATGTTATCAACACTTTCAGAGAATGTGTCGACCTTAATGCTCTGCGTGGTAGTCATAATAGTCTTCAACATAATAAGTCAAAGTTTTCAGATATTTTCTAAAAATATCAAGAACTCTCTCAAGAACCACTGAACTAATACTAGGTTTGTTTGTACTGATTTATGCACCTTTTATACTGTAAATGGTAATGAAAATATACAATTCTGATTTTATTTATAATTTTAAAAGAAAATTGAAACCTGTCTGTAGTCGACATCCGTGAGAAGAGGGTTAAGACATTTGATGAATTGCATTTATACTTAAGTGCCATACATTGTATTGATGATATTTTGAACATTGTTGAAGGTAATATGAATTTTGAGTTTGATAAGATATAGCTTTTAAGGTTTTTAAAATCAATATATGTAAGGAAGTTTGATAGTGGTTTAAGTGTTTTAAAATTTCGACTAAATTAATTCACTTATCTCTATCGTAAAGACATGTTTTAGAAATATACGTGCATTTTCGGATATCGTTTAATTTATACTCTGCTGTGTGAAAGATCCAGTTTGTTCAACACAGACACCTGAAAATGTTTTCTGGAGTTTAATATTGTTTTTAATATAAGATTTATAATTTATTCAATATTCTTTTAGCTGCATAATCAGATCGAGGGTTGAGAGCCAGAAAGCTTAACTTAACTGGCAACTTATCATCATCTGTTCCCACAAAATGAGCATAATATCATCAGGACACTATAAAAGATACAGTCCATTAAACATTCGACAAAATTCGACAGAAAACAAAAGAAATTTTGGAGGAATATTGATTTTTAAAACCAAAGCAAAGAGCCATCCTAGCATGTTTGGTATGATTTTTAAGGGTGTAAAATAAGGATTTCAAATCGGGAATACTTGATCAAGTTATTTGGTCAACTTTGTGCTCATTTTGTGAGAGCTGGTCATTGTGAAATAAGGCTTTATGGCTCTGAACCATCTAGATTCACTTCAGCCATCTTGCAAGAGGTGTCTTAAACACAACACTGAGTCACTATGTATTGTTGCAATGTGAGTTAACCTCCGGATACCTTTCTTACAGTGTTTTTGATTTAAACTCAATCCTCTTACAACCATTCTTACCATGTTGCTAATTGACTTAACAAATCATAACAGTCTCTGGCTTCTTGCAAACGCTCATGAAATTAAAGTAGTTTACCGTTAACCAGCCTGTTATTTTTCGGGAAGGATATCGTCGTCTCATGATGGTGCTCTATTACATTTGCTGAGCAAAACATGCTCAGTGAGGTTTATTAAACAAACTCTTTAGGCCACCGGCCCATGGAGAAAAAACAAAATTATACAGTGTTGTCCTTGGAGGACTTTATACAAAATGCAATATACAAGAATTTGGCTAAATTAACTGAGATTTTTACATTTGTGAAAAGCGAGTATAATTTATTGCGGTTTGGACTTTGCTTAGCAATTAAAACTCTCGCAAATCAAGCCAGTAAAGGCCTCTTTAAGATCAAGAACTTCACTCAAACTATTCCTGATCTTGGTGTTGAGACAAAAATGTATCTGTTTGATGCTATGGTCAAGCCTATTTTACTTTATGGCTCCGAGGTTTGGGGTCAAGATGAATGTCAAAACTATGAAACTGTTCACACAAAAATATTGTAAAAATGTTCTTGGTATCCCGTACTCTACTGCAAACAATAGCACAAGAGCCGAATTAGGTCGATTTCCATTATGGATTAAGGTTTATAAGAGAATGATTTCTTACTGGTTAAAAATCACCAGTATGGACCCAAATCGTATCCCACTGAAATGTTATCTTTTTCTCAAGCGTTTGGATGAAAACGGTATTGATTGTAATTGGGTCTCAAAAATTCGTAAAATTCTTAATTATCATGGTTTTGGATACGTTTGGTTGAATCAAGGTGTTGCAAATCATTTTAATTTTTTGAGTGTTTTTGAACAGAGATGTAAGGATGTTTATGGTCAAGACTGGAGAGCTATAACAGACTCAGAACACTGCCGCTTTTATTTAAAAATTAAAACTGGTTTCGATATTGAAGAATACATCAAGCATGTAACTGTTTTCAAACACAGGCGATGTATTACACTCTTAAGGACATCCTCTCATAATTTGAATTTTAACAAAAGATGTAAAGACCAAATAAATGGACTTTGCCAGATGTGTGATTTAAACGATCTTGAGGATGAATTTCATTTTTGTCTCGTTTGTCCTGCCTATAAGGCTCAAAGAGAAACCCTCTTGCCATCACACTTCTGGCAAAGTCCAAACCGCAATAAATTATACTCGCTTTTCACAAATGTAAAAATCTCAGTTAATTTAGCCAAATTCTTGTATATTGCATTTTGTATAAAGTCCTCCAAGGACAACACTGTATAATTTAGTTTTCTCTCCATGGGCCGGTGGCCTAAAGAGTTTGTTTAATAAACCTCACTGAGCATGTTTTGCTCAGCAAATGTAAAATGTAAAGGTGCTCTATTAGCAATTTGCAAGGACTAATTTTAGACCATCAAGGCATTTTAAGCTAATAGCATTTCTCTTTGTCACATGAACTAAAAAGACCTCTATGACAATTGTGATTAGAATAATAATTTCTTCTCTAATTATTAAATTGTTCACGTGAGTATTTGAGAGTGGCCTTTATTTTCTTGTTCTTTACTTTCAATTCGGCAATTCTGTTTCTTTCAATATTACAGACCAACATGCTTATAGACCTCTTACGCCTGGCGTGAGTACTTTAGTATATTACGCCTGCGCTTGGACCCAAGTTAGGACCCAAGTGTGTCGCCACACGGAGCTCCCATTTAAACACACAAACAAAACAAAACGTACTTAATGAAAACAATTATGTTTCCACGCAAATGATCTGCTTAAGGATGGGTTTGATTTTTTTTCCTTCTACCCAACTAAATAAAAAACCTATTGCTGATTTTAACGTACACTTCTTATATCTGAATTTTTATTACTCTTGACAGAACACAAGCGAAGACCTGGCTGACGACAGGATGGCACGCTATGTTATTAGCGCTTGATGTATGCGACAAAATCAAAGTATATGGCATGGTTTATGATGAATATTGCAAGTAAGTACACGTACAACCCCTAAAACTACCACCACCACCACCACCACCACCTGCACCATAGATTATCAAAAACACCATACGCACAAAAACCGTTGTTGGCAAAAACTGGGAATCTTTATTATCCAAATATAACGCGGACGGGTTTTTTTTCTGCGCATATCCGGGGACGTTGGTCCGTTTTGAATGTCCAAGGTCAGTGGAATGTTGAACGTCCATGATGCAATCTCGATAGTTCGAGTTCAAGATGCAACCAACTTAAACCAATGGACCACATGTCCAGAAATCACAAAAACCTAGCGTATCAATTGTTTTGAGCCTTTTGGCCATTATGACCGCGTGGTTATCCATGCGCACCCCACGTGTATTTGCCGGCAAACGAAAAAAAACCGGGAGTTTCTGCGCATAACCTTGGACGTTGACCAGTTTTTAACCTATCAATAGTGAACTGATATTTGTCTCAACAATAGAGGACGCGCTCTGCATTTTAGGACGATTCCCGGCTAGAATGTTAAGTTTCATTAAGGTCCGCGTTTGCCAACTTTTCAATACATTATCACTATGTATCAGAAGCCAGCTAACCAGATGTATTATGTGCAACAGACAAGGTTAATAAACTCTGCCTGTCATTTCACGATTAAGTTCATCAACACCACGTCGTCAATAACACAGGTGAAACATTGTCAGCTTTCCATCAAAATGTCTTTCGATTGCTTTAATACACGCCAATGGATTATACACAGCATCCCATAATGTTTTCCGTGTAGCTTACAGCACTTTGTCCAGGGTGACCTTATCAGATCAGGCCCATAGCCCGGGATCCTGTAGCCAGGATTCTTTTGTGGGGCCGCGGGGGTGCGGAATTGTCAAAATGTGGGCCTTCTGCCCAAATAAATTTGCTAACGTGCACACGTGCAAAGGTGAATTTCAACGGATTCCTTTATACTTACTTAATGTGTCTTTTTGGAATTACCAGTTTGATTGATTGGTCCTCTTTCAGATTTGCCCAATAGTTCTTTTTGTGGAAAATCGGAAAAAATTACAAAAAACGAAAAACCCTGTTATTTTAATTGTGTAAATATTCAAACACTGGGGCAATCTCGTATTATACCACCCGTGCAGAGATTCCCAGAATCCTTTGCAACATGACGCAACACCTCATTAACCCAAATGACACTCCTACTACTTAAAGGAGTATTTCGTGATCCTGGCATCATCTTTTTATGACATTTGTCATTAGATATCCACGAAAAAAGCTTATTCCCAAAATGTCAGTTGATTCCGATTTTGCGTTTGCAAGTTATGCATGATTATCTATATTACACTGCTCCATACACAATGTGTTGCAATTTTTCATTCAAATTCCACGATATCTTTGCTAAACGAATGAATCTGCAAGAAATTGTTTGTACATTTCCATTGATATAAAAATCTCAACTTTTTTTGAGAAAAGTGGGGGGATGATGCTGTGGATCACGAAGTGCCCTTTTAAGTACAGTTCCCTTTGTTTTCATGTTGAGAATAAACACTATGTTGCATTAGATAGCAAATCAGTACAAAAATTGAAATGTATGTAAGAAATGCATTATGGGAAGGGTAAGATGTCTTCTCGGCCAGCTGTGACAGGTAAGCTTACGAAATACCGTCAAAATTCGATAATAATCATATGTGCCTATTAACGAGTTTCTCGGACAAAAACGAAATTTTAGGGTAGTTTATACTTTTTCATAATGTTTCATTATGTTTCTTTTAATTTACTACTATCTATAAGGTTTACGCAACATCTCTAAAAACTCATTCTTGTTCGAGCAACGAATAGGCACATATGCTTATTATTGAATTTTTACGGAATCGAATTAACAAAACGTTTACGATAGTGTACATCTTTACCCCGTGATTATGATGACGTCCCTGGTCGTATAACACGAGATTACCAACATTTGAACCGGTGGTATAACACGAAATTACCAACACTCCACCGAGCCATCGTTTATAAATAAATGCGTAGTAAGCCTACTGTTTACTAATTTCTTTATTATTCATTCATTTTTGTTGTGTGTGTGCAGAGATCATCCCAACGACACCACGCCATATCATTACTATGGCAACGGCGAGAACGTGACCAGGACTGAGTGTGAATACTACACCAAGAGCGAAACAAGGCTTACCAGTGGTCATCTTTTCGTCACTGAAAAATACATATTTGGGCGATGGGCTCAAAAATATAACATGACATTTATGCACCCATCATGGAAAGCCAAAGTGTACAATCAGTCCAAATTGGACACTCCATTTATGAAGTTATATCGAGAGAGAAAAGTGACAAAATCAAAAAATAAAACTCACACAGCGTCACTACATTCCAAAGCTGCTCAACATGACCGCGGATCGATAACTGACACTAGATCGCAGTCATTCGGTCGAATGACGATGGGTGAAAAATCAGATCGCCGGCGCCACAATGATTTGGATAATGGTATATTCATGCACGTGGGGGATCGACAACAAATAGTTCTCATAAAGAAAATAGTTTTACTAACAGTGGTAGGTGACGAAGGTACCACAATGCTTTTGTTTTTGTAGTAATATTTATAATGTTTACACAGAGTAATAATTTATGTACAGTAGTTTATTTTCAAGTTTTAAAATGAATATAGAATTTGTAATTAGTGGCCTCCACTATAATCAGCTGCTTATAATGATAAAATATATCGATTTTGTAAGCATATTATAATGTCAAAGCTGATAAGTATAATATCTTACTCAATGCAGGCTTTTGAAGCCTGGTTTGAGTTTCAGTTTTGCTGACTACATGGTCACATCAAGACCCAGGTACGTTTTCTCACGGAGCCGACGACATTGAAGAGTTACGAACTGCACGGTCTAAAGCCAATCTACGTAGCCTAATACATGAAGAGTATAGAGTAAATGGGAAATACCATTTCATAACTCTCCTTGGTCTCAGAGTGTGTGTGGATATTCGCTGTTGAAGTGATGTAATAATTGGATTAAATACCATAGCAATAAGATCAAACAATTTTTCAATATATTGCCCTTCACTAGGTACCACGCGGTACCTCTACATTGAACCATATCATGCTGATCACTCACACCTGTAAGATTAGTATCTTTAAAAAGAGCGGTGTCGTATCACGGTTGTTCGATGTATATAGAATTGGCTTCATTATTAAGACAATGCAAACTATAGATGGCGCTATTTATCATAAATCATATTTCTTAATTTGCAAGGGGTAGGTAATCAATGCTGCCATTTAAACAGATGGAATAGGTGAAACAAGCAACAAAGACATTTTATAAACATATTTCATCCAAAAAATAAAAGGAATTATTTTTATTAAAAGCCTGAAAGAGTAATTTCCAGTATCTAAATAGCGCCACCAATCTTGTCCGAAACAGCTTTAAAATGCTGTGAAAGTGAATAATTAAAGTTGAAAATGACTCAAAAGCATCTGTATACACTAGTAAAATTGTATTGTACATGATGTCTTGTTTGAAAAACTAATAAATGATCACATCAAACAATCTATGATTGCAGACATACACAGGTGATGAGTGCAACCTGCTTTTAGTGCAGCGCGATATATTCACAAATTGTTTTAACCTATTGCTATGGTAGTTTATCCGATTATTACATCACTTCTACGGCAAATGATTACCGCCTTTTTCTAAGCAATTCGTTAAAGCCTTAATCAAATTTTAATTTTTTTATTCTTCATTCAAAATGATGAAATAATATTAGTAATAACTGCCGGGAAGGGTTGCTGTCCATTTCAAGTTGAAATAAAAAAGGTAAAGTGAAAGAAATCCCACTGGTTATTTTGGCCATTTGACATGCAGTTCAATGGGAGGACATTATCATAATTTTTAAATTATGATATTATGTCGAACTTTGCTCTGTTAACCTACAAAGACAACAAATTTGGCCGATTCCATTTAGGTGCAAGTTGGAACATGTGTAAACATTACAAATATGCAAAAAAAAATCAGGTTTGAAAAAAATTAACCAATTTCATATTACAAGATCGTACATTATGGCTTAAACATGGTCAATTTGAGTTAAATTTTTTTACCTAGTCATTATTATTACTGTACAAATTCGTTAATATGCATATTTTTATGTGTTTATTAACGAGTTGCTCGGAGAAGAACGAATCCTTACTGTAGTTTGTTAAACTTTTTTTCTCTGTCACACAGATATTTGTAAATAAAAGAAAAAAATTTAACCAACTACTCTAAAAAATCGTTCTTGCCCGAGGAACATATTACATGATGATGATAACATAAATACACTTTTGGAATTATTTTAGTCAATCTTGGAGCACCCCGGGCAGGGCTACAAAGAAACAAATAGTAATCAAGCTTAAACTATAAATTAACCCCGATAGAGGGCAGAGTTTCAAGAAGGAGGGAAATTACAGGGTAAGTATATAACGGAATGATATTATTTAGATTTATGGCTTTAAAACTGCTGAATATGGCCAGTTTAACTTATTATAATTATTAAATTACTAGTTTTTTATATTCTATTGTGTCAACTTATCTTCAAAATGTTGTATATACGACATAATAATTAATTGATTAATAACAACAGATGGCGCTGTCACTGTACTGAAATGATTCATATGATCATTTTAAGACCAGTTGTATAATGCTTCATATGATCATTTTAGTGAAGTGACTAGATTGGTATAATACATTATTATGTCAAAGCGAACATTTTTATATCTCTTTTGTCAATATAAGTGCATTTTCACGCTTTTGACACCGTATAAAGAGCCCATAATTGTCTAAATCCTTATGAATACATAATGTATAATTTGTAACACATTCGGAGCAAGCTTTAAGTTTCACCCTATAGAGTTGTTGGTAGGTTGCGCAAAGTCTAACCTAACTTTTTGGTCAGGTCTCATGATTTAATAAAATACATAACTGTGACGAGTAACGTTAGGGTTAATCCATGTCGACAGAATCACCCACAGAACATGGATTAAAACGTTTTAACTATTAGGCCAATCAAATTAAGGAAAATCAGGGCTTAACCCACCACTAATTGCAACTGAAACCATGTAATCACCATTTACTTCAGAAAAGTATATTAAAAAAAAAATTCAAAAGTCCCCAAAAGTCCAACAGTGCCTAATTTGCATAAATTCAAAATGGCCACTTATGCAGAGGGTGAAATTTCAAAGTTGGTCAAATCTTGTTAAAACCATACCAATGTCTGGCTCTCATCATAAGGATAGAGACAAAATATAGTTTGACCAGTCTCCGACATACAGTTCTTGAGTTATAGGCAAAAAGGTCAAAGGTCAAATTTAGGTGCCTTAGTCGTTTACAATGGAAATATGCTCAAATTTTAATCCAACTGGTCTCAAAAATAAATCAATATGAGAAAAGTCATTATATAGGTAAAATCACAAAATAGGTCAAGGTCAATCGTTTGCCATCCACCTGAGATATGGCAAACTATTCTTTTTATTAAATGTTTTTGCAAGCGGAACAATATGATACCATTTTTAAAAATAAAAACTGGAGAATTGTTTGCCCCCATGTACAGTCCAAATTTTGAAATTTGATCTTTCCCCCTATCACTTAAGAAATGAACATTGGAGATAGGTCAAATCATACTTTTTCTGAATCCTTATGACGAGAATGGGTCTTTAATAAAGTAAACTTGAATTAATAACATTGAATAGACCTGTTGTGCATTTCACGTTCATCTTGTCCTTCTTAACAATATAATGATGGCAGAAATGTGCAATTTACATGTACCCGATAAATTTATAATAAACATGCCGAAAATCAGTTTAAATATGCGTGTGTCGAGTTTCATTTAAGTTGGTAAAATACAATTTAATATTTAAATTTAAGATCTCTGCTATGTGGTTCTACAAAATACTATATCAGGCTAGCAAGCTGTATCAAAATGATTGTTACCCAACAGTTTATTGCGCCTAATGTCCGTTCATTCGCCCGGTCACTTGCCCGTTCATTCGCCCGTTCATTCGCCCTTTCATACGCCCTTTCATACACCTGTTCATACGCCCGTTCATACGCCCGTTCATTCGCCTGTTCATTCGCCCGTTCATTCGCCCGTTTTTTCGCCCGTTCATTCGCCCCTTTTATTCCTCCGTTTATTCGCCCGTTCATTCGCCGATTCATTCACCCGTTCATTCGCCCGTTCATACGCCCGTTTATTCGCCCGTTCATTCGCCCGTTCATTCGCCCGTTCATTCGCCCGTTCATTCGCCCGTCCATTCGCCCGTTCATTTGCCCGTACATACTCCCGTTCATTCGCCCGTTCATTTACCCGTTCATACACCCATTCATACGCCCGTTCATTTGCTCGTGTTTTCGCCCGTGTTTTCGCCCGTTTATTTGTGGTGTGGGTTTTTTTCGCTAAAATGAGGACAAAGGATTGTCCCATCATTACTCCAAGTATTTTGGCGATAAATTTGAGCATTTAAGCAAATGCTTTATTAGCGTCACGAAACATTTCTGATGGTAGTGATCATGGTGATGGTACAAAGGTTAAGTTAGCGTTGCCGTATTTGGAGGTTTGTTCGCTGTATGGACGTTTACAAATGTGAATAAACTCAATTTACATGTACAGGGTGTCCCAGAAAAAATTACCGGGCGAACAAATTTAAACGTAAGTCGAGAAATAGACATCAGAATCCAAAAATCTAAACATCAGCGTGTAGCCCATCTTATTCTGCATCTCATACGCCAATTTCGCTGGAATCGGTTGACTGATCGCGAAGAAATGAGCGATTACATAACGCTTGTGTCAATTCACTTCATTCCAAGTTTGAAAGAAAGAAAGATCGTTCAACATAATGCACACTAGTTGTTAACTGTCAATGGGCTCCATATTTTCTTCTGTGAAATCCTCGTTTTTTTAAACAATCTGTTTCTTGCAAAACATTTAATTAGGTTTTGTTCAAATTTGAAAACCTGCATGATATTGAAAATTGAAAGCTTGCATATAAGATGATGCTCTGATGATGATACTGTTGCATAAAGAATTATTGCATAAAGAATTCGAGCTGGCTTAAAAATTTCTCACACACATTGATGTTTTTGGAATATTTCCAAGAAACTGTAATGCAAAGTTTAAATCTTTTAAAACTTAAACAGTAATGATGTTGCATGGTATCAAAAATCACACGTAAAGCTGTAAGCACTTGATCATTGTTATTCTTGTCTCAAATGTTGTTTGGAAAGTTAAAATATAACATATTTGCACAACATGAAGAATTGAAGTTGGAAAGCTTCCAATTGCAGAAATCAAAGTTTTATGGACAAACTGTTATTCATCTTCAGTGAATGCATGAACAACATAGCACCGTCCGATTATAAAATAGATAATATGGAGTAAATTTAATGAGATACACACACTTTAGGCAGCGGTGAGCGAGTATGAAAAAAGTGTCTGTTGATCAAACTTGGAATGAACTGAATTGATGCACACATTATGTAATCGTTCATTTCTTCGCAACCAGTCAACCAAATCAAATAAAAGTTTTGTATGTGATGTACAACAAAATAAGCTATGCACTACATTTTAATCTTTTTGATTCCGATGCCTATTTCTCAACTTACGTTCAATTTTATTTGCTCGGTAATTTTTTCTGGGACACCCTGTATGTCTGTGCTAATTCATGTGTTATGGTACATGATTCGCATTCGTTATGTTTGCAACAAATATGTATATAATATACATGTACATAATATAAATTTATCATTGCTATAATTATGAAAAAACATTCTTGTTCGACTGTCATTTAAACCGATTGTGCATTGCATAAAGGTATTCAGAATAGTTTGATCGAGTTTACAGAAATCTATCCCAACAGTAAATCGGAAGACTTACAAAGTTGTGAATATAAATCGAATTTTGCTATGTAATCATATTTAGCATTACCTGTGTAATACAAAACCTTTATACCAAGCCATCTACATTTGGACTATTCCAGTTGAAATCCATACACCCCCTGTGGAAGACATAACCTTAAATTCCTATACAGGAAGTGGACATTTCAATGGGGGGTACCTAAATGGGTGACTCCATTTGAAATCTACACCCCCTTTGTGGGATATTAAGGTCACGTTTTCCATAGGAAGTGTATGGATTTCAACTGAATAGCCTTCATTTGCTCACAGGTGCAAAGCACTTCGGTTTCAGAAGATTTAGGAATAATTAATTTCCGTAGGCAAAGCTCCAAATCGTATTTGCTTGTACTTCAATTGCCGACAACCATCATGATGTTTTACATATTTATAGGATCCAGTGAGTGTTATAGTAAGCTCAATCAAGCATTGATCACAAAACGTGTTTGATTTGTACAATCACGGTGTACATTACAATATTCCAGTTGAAATCATACACTCCCTATGGAAGACATGACCTTAATCTTCCACAGAGGGGGTATAGATTTCAAATGGAGTCACCGATTCAGGTAACCCCATTTGAAATTCATATGTGTGGACGATTAAGGTTTTCGATATGATGTGTAAGGATTTCAACTGGAATAGCCCAATATGATGTAACTCTATGGGGAAATAGAGTCTTGTGATATGAAATATCATATCGCATCTTAAGGGTGAAGTAAGACAGTTTTCTGATAAGATGTTGAAATAGCTGCCTTATGGACAAGCTATATTTTAACATCAATAAAAAGCATCTGTACATGTACACTCTTAATCTGGCATGTTGACACTGGTATATAGTCTTGGTAGATGTTATTTCTCCTTGTTTGCTTGTTCCGATACTGTTCTCTCATGATGCACAATGTATAACTTATGACCAGACGGGTATTACCTGGATCAGAACTGGTTCCAAATGTAGCCATTAAGATTTTCTCCAGCGCGGATCGCACCCGGGACATTATGCCTCTGAGGTGTTTTTGCTGTAATAGTTGCGATTTCTAACGCTAAAGCGGAATTTATACTACATCTCTGAGCGATAATAATTGGTGTATAGCAAAAGCGCCCTCAATGTTCAAATTAAGTTAATAATGACAACGTTTTCTATAGAACAGGCGATGTGCATCTGAGCTGATTCTGCACTCGGCACTCTTAACTATGGTACACGAGTATTGTCTATCTTGCTCTAAATAGACAGTGAATTGGGCTATTCCAGGTGTATTCCGCACCCCCCTATGGAAGACATTTAAAACAATACAATTCCAGCTGGAATTGAGATGTGTCTAGAATTCCAGCAGTCATTTTTAACACAAATACCGGCTGGAGGGTATGGAAGACATTGAGATTAGGTGAAATTCCGGCTGCTAAAATTAACAAAAAAAAACAAGAGTGAGGATTGTGAAAGGCCATGATGTGCCTGTGGAAGACATTCATATTTTTTAATATTCCGGCTAGAAAATGGTCAAAAATGCTCCAATTCCGGCAGGATCTTCACTTATGGTCGCCATCTCGATTAACCTATGAATGACATTTATAATTTACTTGAATTCTGGCTGGAAACTGAAAAAATGTTCTAATTCCAGCTGGAACCCTATGGAAGACATTTACATTTACTTGAATTCCGGCTGGCCATATTACCACAATTCCGGCAGGGTCTTCCATGGGTTTTCCTGACATGTGAATTCCGGCTGTCAATTTAGCCCCGAATTCCGGAAGTGTCTTCCATAGGGGGGGTGCGGAATACATCTGAATAGCCCATTACACTACAAAATGTAGTAACTCATATACAATTTCCTTTATTATAAATCTTTCTCATACCTTCAAAGAAGTCACCAGACTTCATCAACCTTTAAGAATCACGCAGGTTTATGTTACGACCCAACTGGGTATGTTTGAGTTTACTTATTTATTACAAAAACACCAATTCGTTCATCAGTTCATTTATGTTCATTTTTTAAATGTCATTTATATTTGATTTTTTAAAGTGTAGTCAAAGATAGATGTAACATGCAATTATTTGATTACGATAATGTAATTAATTTGAGCTGCGTGTGATTTAATTACTTATTAAACATATGTGTAAATGTCAACCTATGATAAAACAGTGCGACAGTTTCATTGAAAGGCACCACGGGTCATGAGTTTAATAACAAACAATTAAAGAAAAGGACATCCACCCACCCCACACAAATAAAACCAGTACTTTAAGGGGGTACTACACCCCTGTGGTAAATTTGTGACTATTTTAGCATTTTTCTCAAAAAATAATAATATACTGGTAACAAAAGTTATGTATATTATTGGGGAAAGGAATCCAATTACTACACTGAAGTTTCAGTGACTCAAGACAGGTGGTTTAGTATATATGATAGGAAATGAGGTACATCCTAGCGGTACCTTATTTCTTATCTTAAATAACGAACCGCTTGTCTTGGGTCACTGAAATTCCAGTGTAGTAATTGATTCCTTGCCCTATCATATACATAACTTTTGTTACCACTGTGTTATTAGCTTTTGAGAAAAATGCAAAAATAGACACAAATTTATCGATGGGTGTTAGAACCAAATTCGTTCGATCTTTGGATCGAACATCGATGCTGTTTCATCGATGTGTTAATGCTAAATTTATATTGGTCAATATCAATACATTGTAAGATTCATATGTTATCACTTCGTTTTACTAAGGGGCCTAATATATAAGCTAGATTTTTTCTCCGTTGCCCTAATACACTCAAACAAGCGCCCGAATGACGTTTATGTGGTTGCGTTGCTTGCGTACGGACAAATCATCTAGACGCACCCGGGATTAGGTTAGCGCGTGATTCGAATCTGAGTATTATTAGTGGAATTAGTGGAATCTGCTGCTGTGAAATCCAACATAACGTTTCATCTTCAAACGAAACACACTATTGTTCTCATTTGTTTATTCAACTCTTTCTGTTTTTGATAATTATGTGCATTTCACATCAAGTTGCTACAGGAACTTTACCATGTCTTCCTATTATTATTATAGAAAAACTGAATTACAAAGCAACGTGTGTTAAAAACAAACCTGATTAAGAAAATACTGAGATGCGACATGCTTGCAAAAAAAATTCTCTTGTTAATGTAAGTGTTAGAGTTGAACACTTTTATAATCATGTCACAGAACAAATAATCAAAAAATATCTGTATGTTGTCCCAAATATTGATTAACCCTAAACTGCCGTCTGCCATGTATTTTGCGTTATCTCATACAAGTTTCAAAATTTTCTAAAAAATCATTACTTTAAGAGAGTACATTTTCATGACCATTATTTGGAATCAGCATGAAAAATGCATGTGAAGGGTTTAAACAAACCCAGTATTGGTTTAGTGGTTCTTGAGATAGCTCTTGATATTGTAAGAACATATCAAAAAAACATTTTGTAGAAGATTATCACGCAAAGTATTAACATTTCTTCCGCTTTAATCTTGTGAAATGATGCTTTATAAAAAGCCGATATGTATGTCATGTATATGGTCAATTCCAGCGAAAGCGGGACAAAATTCTCTCTATGTTAACTTTCCACTTTAAAATGTCATTAATAAAGGAAATCACGTTATTGATGGAGCATATCATGTCACGTCCAATGTGCTCTCTTTGTGCATATAGGCCTTTACTAGCAAGTCATACCAGGGGACAAGTTATGATAGCTTAAATGAATTGGCGTTACCCACGAATTCAAAGATAAAGCACCATATATGTCATTGAATGTCCTTCAATCAAAATGAAATTATTACCGCTAGAAATACGTTTGCATGATCTCTCATCATATGTAAAACGATTGAATTCCACCAAAGTTTGTGGACTCTAGAGGCCATTAAGTCAATTTGGCTAATAATTTTGTTACCCGCGTATCAAAAATAAAATGATCGTTCTGAAAAATGTTAAGTGAATATGCCATAATTGACTATATCATGAAACGAAGTTTCGTTCTATAATTCTGAGGTCCAAGTGATTATTTTATGCAAATACGTTTTACCCATAAAATTCCATAAAATCAAATTTGACGTTACCCACGTATCAACTGTTACCCACGAGTCCAGCAAATATAATTGCCATAACTTAAATTAACATTTAATAACTTTGGACACTGAATTTAGTTTGACAAGCGCTTAAAATTGTAAATCGTAAAAATACGTTCACCGCTTTAAAAAAGAATCTACGACGGTTTAAACTTTTGTTACCCACGAATCCCGAATAGATGCTAACCTTGAAAAATAAGGAGATTGTTTATTTTAAGTTTAAATCAGCACATATTCAAGCCATGGGTATGCTATAATTTTGACAGTACTTACAGTTTATACACCTAAGAAACGCAAACCCCAAACGGTACTATAGTACTTATAGCTTTACCCACGAATTCGGCGTTACCCACGAATCCAAGGATTTACTCGTAAATTATATGTTTCTTATGCATCTTAACATTTTGAAAACATGCGAAATAGGTTCCAAAACAGTCCTGTTTAATAGCGTCCTCTTGAAGGTATACTGAAGCTGTATCATGAAGTTTTGATTGATTATCCTAAATTACCATTTTTGGGTAAATGCAATTGGTTAGAGAAACGGGAATCATTGAATCACAATGGAGGAATAACCGCATGGTGGTTTCCAACCTTCTGTAATATTTTCTATTTTGCCGCTTACCAATACATACCTTCAAATATGTGTTACCCACGAACATTTTGGTTACCCACGAATCCCTACTTAAATTATAGTTAACAATGTATTGATAGTGTTTTAGTTCATAGGAACTGTCAAGCACGAGTTAATAGAATATTGCTGCATGAAAATATGGAATGATTTTACTAAAATAATAATATAAAACTGTTTGCTCTGTCTATTTGAATTTGGCAACTTCATTATTCTCAAAATTTTTATACCCAAAATGCCATAATGATCCATTCTAAATATTCCATGTAGTCTGTATTTTGATTAAAATTCATTTTAGTGCCATTGCAGCCTGAATTATTGACATACGGAAAAGTATTTTTATTTTTATTTAAAAAATTAATAGGAATTGCTATTTTCCAGACGCTGTTACCCACGAATCCATCCGAGATCCTCATCCTGCGACGAGATACAAAATCTAACTTTATATTTATATGAAGCATTTATTCTAATCTTTCGAAATAATACAGTAATGTTAAATGACAGCCACTTTGGAAAGAGTTCGAAGAATTGACACAATCTTAACTGTACACCCGGTTCTTTCTTAAAATTTGTAATAACCAAAATATTTCTTTGTAGATATATGTAATAAAATTCTATTTTACGTTCAAAGTCTTCACCGATTTCTAGTGTATATGAATCACACATAAAATATTGAAAGATATTAAAGAAAGTGAAATTTTATGGCGTACAACAGGTGAAAAATGCTTGAATTCGTGGGTAACATGCATATGCGCATTTAACACTTTATTTGGTCTAGCAAGAAAAGTTATTTTTCAATCCGATGGCACTTCCACCTGATGATTCACCAGACATGATCGTCTCATTTGATAAGTCTAGAATTGAAAAGGAAAACATTTTCAAAATGGCCCCCAGAGAGAATTTTGGCCCGCTTTGGCTGGAATTGACCATATATGTAATCATTTTCGGTGCTTTTGAAAGAGAGTGCATGATTTGTGGTAGAAAATAACAAATTGCAGACATTAATTCAATTCAAAGACTCGCGTAAAGCTAGTTAAGCATGTTAAATGAAAGCATAACACAACACAAGACGCCGTAACGTCAGGTTCTGTTTTATAACTCGATTAAATGAGTTAATTTGGTTATTTAGTCCGGTTTGGTGACGTGAATTTGCAATTACATTTTGCTAAGTGGGGTTATTATTCCACATCATATGGCCAAACACCTGGTTGAAAGAATTTTTTTACACGGTCAATCAGTGCAAAATTAATGCATGAAAACGTTCAAACCATATTTCGAGGGTTGAGAAATAGAAAGCCTTAGCTCCCAATCATCGAATTGATAAGTATAAGTTATTAAATAGGTAATACAATAAGTCAAATCAAAGACCGATGTACGGGATCATTACTCGTTGATGGTCGATAAACGTCCCAATAAATCGGACTTAGTCACCGGTCAGTTCTACAGCATAGATATCCATGGCTAACGATGGTTAACTATGGAAACATGTTAAAGGACATCAAGAAAATTTTCTAAGTTATTTATTTTGAGCTCTTTCGAGACGAGTAATGGATATTATTCTGTATAGATTTAGGTTTTGTCTGTGACTGCTAATGTGAGGCCGTCGTAGGTCGTACGGGGCTCAAACTCGGTGGGTGGGTGTAGTTCTGTCCTGGCAAGAAGAAGTTTATGTTCGTTAAGTCATCCGACCCCGGGGCCCCCTCCAAGGGGTCATTTGAGGTCAAATGACTAAAAACTGCCATATGGGCATGAAACTAGGTCCTACGGGACTCAAACTCGGTGGGTGGGTGTAGTTCTGTCCTGGCAAGAAGATGTTTATGTTCGTTAAGTCATCCGACCCCGGGCCCCCCCCTCCCAGGGGTCATTTCAGGTAAAATGACTAAAAACTGTCATATGGGCATGAAACTAGGTCGTACGGGGCTCAAACTCGGTGGGTGGGTGTAGTTCTGTCCTGTCAAGAAGATGTTTATGTTCGATTTAAAGTCATCTGACACCGGGGTCCGCTCCCAGGGTTCATCTGAGGTCAAATTACTAAAAAGTGTCGTATGGGCATGAAACTTGGTAGGTACAGTCAACATTTAAAACAACATTTTTGAAGGTCATTTTGGGGTCATCCAAGGTCACCACGGGTCATCTGAGGTCAAATTAGTAAAACTCATATATGGGCATGAAACTTGGTGGGTACAGTCAACATTTAGAGTTATAAGTTTAGATCATTTTGGGGTCATCCAAGGTCATCCAGGGGTCATCTGAGGTCAAATTACTAAAAACTGTCGTATGGGCATGAAACTTGGTGGGTACAGTCAACATTTAGAGCCAAATTTTTGGAAGGTCATTTTGGGGTCGCCAGGGGTCATCTGAGGTCAAATTAGTAAAACTGTCATATGGACATGTCACCATCAGCCTGGTAATCGCGCCCAGCCGAGAACCGCCAAATATGGTAACCGCCTAGTCTATTTTAAAACTGATGCATCAATGACTATGTTCATCATGTCATTATTGTATCATTCTCACATACATTAGGAAATGAATTTGGAGAATAGAGGCCTTGCATGTGACATATCATCCCGTAAATATGGCGGACTACTCAAATGCATTCAACAAAAGCATGATTGCAATCAAATAGGTTGATGACAACATTTGATTGAATGGACTGCACTCCGCCATAACTACGGTGAAGGACACCGGCTCAAATCCTTTGTTTGGAGCCAATCGATAATTTCATGCAGGGCCTCTATACTTTCTGTTAATAAAATACTATGCTGACCTCACACTCCAGTAATTTCAGATCATTGAGCTCAGTAATACATCAAAGAATGTCTTCCAATTCATGAAAACAAATAGATAATCTGCATATCGGATTAAAAGCTTGAGGCATTTCAATTGCAAGGCCCATTACTTATACACCAACAACAACATAGGCCTACAAGTGTATATAATGTAGCATGTGCACACATTATCATGTTGTGGATGGTGAATCAAGCTGCAGTGCCTACCCATTCCCAAATAAATGCAGTGACCAACCGGTGTTCACTCATGATTGACGTACTGATCATTATGTATGGTTTTGGCAATTTGGGAGGGGGTGGGTTCAAAATGACCCATAGGATTATACGGGGGTAAAAATTTCAAATTGCTCAAATACCCCTTTCAAATATATCAAATTATTTAAATAAATAAATGAATGAATGAATGAATGAATGAATGAATGAATGAATGAATGAATGAATAAATAAATAAATGAAAAAAATTGAACAAATTGTAGCGTAGCATTAAAATAATAATAATCATTGCTGGCAGGCGGATTCGAACCAACGATATTGACATTACCAGTCTGATGCTCTAACACTGAGCTATGCCATCATCTAGTAATAAGGGTCGAGTTTTTAGCATATACAGTGTTTGTCTGTGAAAATGCCGCCTTGTGAAATAAATAAATATAAAGTCTCAATTTTTAATTTAAATTTATTTGATAATTTTCTAACCTATAGTTTCTTTAGAGCAGGGACAAATATTTCCCCTTTATCCAATTTGGCCGCTAAATAAGAATCTACTTCTTTTATTACTGATTTAATTCCACGATTTGTTCCATTCAGCAATATCAAAGATTAATGTCAAGCGTCTCACGGCAGATATTTAGTTGGCTTAGTGGTTTTGCACAGTGCTTTTTAACCGGGAGGTACCGAGATCGATTCCCACCTCTGCCTGCAATTTTTTTTTTCAAGACTGGGAAATAATAACCTGACATTCGCCGCTGACATTCGTACTGCAGAAGCGGAGTTTTAACTTGTTAAACTTTGCTCCTTCCGTAAAAGGGTACATTATTTTGGCACTACATTATTTCTTTTTTCCACATTGCTGGTAGGCCCCTATTAAATGTCAAATGGTCATAATTGGCGGTCACTTCAAATCATCGCCAACTGAACGAGGTTCAGGAATGTCCTCTCATTGTTAATTGTTGGTTAATCCACCACTTGAACAGGACTTAACCAAAGCAAACAAAGACTTAAGCTTTTTTACGAATGCTATACATAAGTATAAGCTTATTATCCTCTTCAACAATAGGATTAAAGATTGGTGCTTGACTGGAATTACGTGCTAGTGTCATTGGTTATTGTTAAAAGGCAATAAGGTGTGTAATTGCAATATTTCCTCTGAATAGGAAAGACTCTCTACATCGAACCATGGATGCTGGTGGTTCGAATTAAGCCCGATCCTGACTCCACTTCGCAGCGGTATGCGATGCTGCGATGCTTTTCAAACATCTCAGCATCCCGCGATGAAATTAAAATGTACAGGTGGAGTCAGTATCGGGCTTTAGGAATAAAAACCCAATTCGAAATGATGCGCTTGAGAATTCAACAATATAAATAATGGTAGCTCTATTATAATACACATTAATGATAACATTCCAAAATATAATACGTTTTCTGTCTTTGCTTGTCACGTGGTAGCGATTATATTTTTAAATAAGTTTCAAATGAATATCAACAAGACAAGTGGCTGAGTGGTCTAAGGCGCTAGGCTCATCAGTACTAAGCGTTGCGCCGTGAGTTCGAACCCCGCCTCTGCCAAACTTTAAAAGAAGTAAATTAAAATTTGACTTTTTAAATTTCATATTTGGGAAATGTGACTGGGAGAATTTATGTATGGTGTGGAGTGGTGTGATAGGGCATGTACTTTAACTGGCCGGCGCGGTCCGGTGACTAAGTCTTTATTGGGCGTTTTATCGGCAGTCAACGAGTAATGATTTTAAGATAGTGTCCGAGTCAAGTGTCCACCTTCGAGCTTGAAAACAAAAATATATATAAAATGTCATTTTTCTGCGTCCACACCATGCACAAGGCATGATTAAACTTCGATTGACATCTGCTTGGATTTTCTAACACTCTAAGTGTTCACCCTCCGTGTGGACATGATGAATGTGATTATACGGGACTCTGACTGTCCGTCGCCTGTCCCTGCCTTGACTTATGTGGGAATAAAGAGATCCGATGCATGACGCACTTTATAATGTATCTAAAGCATCACATTTGCTCCTCAATAAAGTGTCTGAAGGGGATTTGAAACGTCATTCACTCCAAGCCGATATGAGGTAATGCGATTTTATAGAAGGCGTTAATACTCTTTCTATGTCGGTGTATGAAAGAGTTGAGATACTTTGATAGTTTAACAACGTGATCACACTTGTCCAATTATTCACCATTTAGTATGAATACTTGGGGAAATAGAATAGAATCCCAATATAACGTGTAACACTATATCACACAGTATAGCGTATGCGTCGTTCTTAATTAGAGAATAAATGATAGATTTTGTCTTTTTGCCTATCAATATCGTGTCATAATGGATGGGCTGGCCAATATTTTGAGTAGTGGATGCCGGCGCAGCCGGTATCCACTACGATAAAAATATTGGCCACCCCATCCATTATGACACGATATTGATAGGCAAAAGACAAAATCCTATCTTTTATTCTCATTCTTATTCAGTTTTAATGTAATTTTTGCGAGAAAAACTGCCTTTTTCAGACAAAAATAAATTTACTTTTGGGAGGACATCCCCGTTGTTTTAAATGAACGAAACCATCGCGAAAATCTAAGCCGCCGAATCGCGTTCTAGTTCTCGCACGTGTATTACGCGAACGCATTATCGCGCGATCATTGAGGAGCAACAAGCGTGCCGCCGTTGCGTGGCGGCGCGCGCCCTGACTAATATCACTATCAACTATTGTGAGATATTATACACCAGAAAACCAATCAAATTACGTGAATTCTTTACAAGACGCACCCATTGAATAAGAATCAATTATAAATATAAAGAGGGGTACACGAAAAGCTTGACTTAAAACGATGTAATGGTAAGGACCAATTCTACGATTTTACACGTTTGACGTGTGCAATCACATATATTGAAAACTTGAGTGTATAAATATAGCCTGAGCGTAACATTTTGTACAGTAGGGGAATAGAATAGAATCCCAACACGACGTGTAACACTATATCACAGAGTATAGCGTGTGCGTCGTTCTTAATTTATTGATAACGATAAAAATGTTATCAATATAAAGAGGAGTACACGAAAATTAGACCTAAAAAGATGTAAGAAAAAGTATTGGTAAGAACCAATTCTACGATTTTACACGCTTGACGTGTGCAATCACAGATATTGAAACTGTGGTGTATAAATATAGCCTCAGTTTAACATTTTGTATAGTAACAGATGTAATACACGTCCCACTGGTCATAATTTAGTATAATCCAAGACCGACGAATGAAAAAGACTAGCTTGCGTATGACGTCCTGTCAACCAGGCCAAAATGCCATAACCAATCACGCCGCGCCTTTGCCCTGACGTCATACGCAAACCAGACTTTTATAGATAGCATTATATACTATATAATGTCATCTGATTGGTTGAAAGTGCGGTCATTGAATTAGCTATACCCTAAGAATGAACTATTGACCGGTCATGGAAACGAACTATTGACCGGTCATATGCGTCCCGATCAAACTGCGCAATCGCAACATCCACGTACTTCCATTCGGAAAACATACATTGACTGCTTTATATTCTGGACATGGTTAAAATATTAGATAGTGAACACAATAGGTGTCGAGTATTTGCAGGAGAACTGTCAGTGGGATACTTATGCAGCACTAACGTAGCCTTTTCAATAATAGACAATTTAACAAAGTCTACATTAAAAAATTAGCAGCTGTAGGAGCTGCTTAAGTTTCAAGGAGTTGTCGAAAAGCATGTTTGATTGATAAACCAGCTTTAAGCAGTTAAGCTTCATTCAATACTATATTGAATGTCATGCAAAGTCGATTTCAAGATTTAAATCCCAACTGAAAAGTGGCACTATTGGTTTTTACCAACGCGATCACAAAACAGACTTTAATACCGTATGTACGATAAAAAAAAGTCTTAAGGACGTCCGCAGGGATGCGACTAAATCACAGGTTTTTGGTCCCTGGTCGGATAGAATTTGTGTTTTCGTAGTGAATGAAGTGTATTATCAAACCTTCAAGGCGTACTTCTTAATTTGCCTCCCGGGATCTCCCCCTTTCCCATTTTCAAATTTTCCGTGGCGGCTCAGTTACGCCTTACATCACGACGTTTTGTAGTTTGTACAATAAATACGTCGTGAGTTTCTTAGAGTGAGGAAAAAAACACACCAATTCAATATGCAGTATAAACTTTCACAAGCAATTCCCACATTATATTAAGAGATGATGGAACTTTTCTTGAAATTTCGTAGAAATGGGAGGAGCCTGCCGATGCCATGTTTGCTGTGAATTTGTGCCTAGAAATGTTGATCACAGGTATAAATTGGATGGTGTATATCAAAGGACAAACTCTATAGTTTAACATTTGAGCATGATCACTTGTGTAAGTAATTATTATGTAAATAGGCTTGTATATGTGATGTTGCATCTTGCGCACTTTTTTGCATGTTTGCTGTGAATTTGTCCCTAGAAATGTTGATCACAGGTATAAATTGGATGGTGTATATCAAAGGACAAACTCTATAGTTTAACATTTGAGCATGATCACTTGTGTAAGTAATTATTATGTAAATAGGCTTGTATATGTGATGTTGCATCTTGCGCACTTTTTTCAGACGCCATCTCATAAATTTCCTGCGAGCCGATTTCCTAATATTTTTGAATTGGTGTGTTGAAAATTCAAAAGAAAGAATTATGGTACTTATTTCTAACTTCTGAGCACACCATATGTCATAATGAATCTTGAAGATGTTGATACACTTCTAAAAATGTACACCAAACGAAAAACGACGTCACAATTAATGCACACGATTTAAATCAGTCCCCTTAACAAACACGGATTACCAGGTGAACCACGCAATTGTTGGTTAAAATTTTAACCAAAAATTGTAACCCACTTTACCAGAAGTTTAAACTTGTTTGTTAAAAATTTTAACTAACAGTTGTGTGACTCACCTGGTATTCTATGCTGGTTAACAGTTCTAACAGTGTAGGCTACTGCGTGATTCAACTTATGTACGCAATGAAGATGTGCGTATTACGTCACCAGAATTAGACTGTCAAAAATTCTGCAGGCTACCCATTTGCAACACAAAATAATTTTACCAACAACCATGACAACCGAGTTCAGTTAGTCATAGTTACACTACGTTTTTGACAAGGTAAACACTTCAAAATTACATTGCGTTTCTGCTTCATGTGCTTTGCCTGCTGGGACGGCGTTTAACACTTCTCTGGCATGTCTGTTGAATCTCTTTAGGCTTTCAATAGTTCAGTAGTAGCACATAATTCGTGTAGTAAATTTACCCGGGTAAATGTTTGCTTGTTTGTCACCCTTTTTATTTTGTAGATCCTCAAATTGCTCCCCATACAGTTGGCTCTACAAGTAAATCAAATTGAGTATCCAATGTAAATCAAAGTCATGTTCCTTCTTTAAATACAACCGTTCCACATTATCAGTATAATTAGGTATAGTTTGCATCTAATGAGTAAATGCGTGTTATTCCTGGGATGTTATTCTAAGATGTGTTGAGTAACACATCGCCATGTTGAATTCCTACATTTTATGCACTCGGTGTTTGTTACCACCGCAACGTGAAACATTTCTAGATGTTTTTAACTACAAACCACACTTAATACGTAAACACTGACACTTTGGTTCTTGACGGTTTTCTATAGTGAAACTGTGATTAAAACTGTTTTGGCACAAAGTGTACAACATTTACATTTTGATGGGGTACACTTGTCCATAATCACTGGAAACTAACGGGTACCGTATATTATTAATATTTGATACAGCCTGTATAAGTAATAACACAATAAATTGACTTCGTTTTCGTACCGCCCGAACCAATAAGGTTAACTTTACTAAATATAGTTACCATATATTTTTGTTCCAAAAAGCTGAAGCTTTTCTCCGGTAAATACTAATCGGGTGTAAAATTAAATCGCTGTTTCCTATCTTTATGTCCCTTTAACCTCAAAGAAATTTATAAAGCACACTTCGCAATTAATATAGTCACATTTGTTTTTCCTTGTACATTTTCAACCGCACCTGTTTTATTCCTGTTAGTACATAAACCAACGTTGAAGTTAATTAAATTTAGATGAAGAAGACATGCAAGTTCATGGGTATGAGTAGATTGACGTTGATCCAGTGCCGCAGCCAGACTTTTTCAGAGGGTGCAAAGGAAGGGGGAGGGGCATATTAATTTCTAAGCGCTCTTGAAGCAAAGTCATTGTTCATTGAATTTACAACCGTATGACAAAACAGCCGAAATAGTAAAATAGACAATAAATTCATTTCATTCGGCTGCGAAGCAGACGACTACAAATTTTCTCCATGTACTACGATTTGAAGCCAAAGTTAGTGGTAATGGCATCTGGCAGTAAAATGTTGTCGAAGTCCCCAACAGTTTTTGCACATAAGACAAGTAGGATGTTATTTGCCTTCCAGGTCTTCTTTTACCATGTAATGGGGTAGAGAGTATATCTTCTGCATGGTTCATCTTCCTGCATCCTCAGGATATGTCCCAGGAATCGTTGATAAGAGGCACAGTGTTGGTGAAGGTATAGACCCTTTCATTACCAAAATGGTCAGTGCGCTTGATATTCAGCCTTATCCTGTAACATGATGTACCATTAAAAAGCGTTGATCTTATCTTCCATGTCAGTAGATATCATCCAGTAATCGCAGCCATATAGCAGGTAGGATCAGTGGCGTACCCAGCGGGGGACAGGGGACAGAGTGTTCCCCTGACTAAAAATAAAAGAAACAAGTGCACCCACCCCGATAAAATATAAAAGATATAAATGAAAACGAAATTGGGCAAGGACCCCGTTTCCCACCAAGGAAGATGCAAATTCAAAAGTTGCAATTTATTCCATTGGATGCCCTATTGATTCGTACTCCAAGCGTTCTCGGACAAAAGAACTTTTTAGTGGATGTAGAATATTCGATGTATCATGTCTTCGTTATTTAATCTATTCCTATTTTATTTCCAGAGATTTTATTGTAGAAACCAATGGTGGGCCCCACTACCCCCGGTCATTTTTGATGGGGTAAAAATTTTATCAATGAAATGAGCGCAATGGTTGGATCTACGATTAGCTTAGGTCGTATGTAAACGCGTGCGTTTTTTATGACGGATAAAAATCTTAGGGGGTTGGTATACACATAGTAGTTTCAGGGTTAAAGAAACCTGTGCTCTACCAATGGCATATTTGTCATTCGATATGTTACGGATATGTTATAAATACAAATTAGTCTCCTCTGAAAGGTACATTATGCCCTTGTTGAGTTTTTGAGTGTAGATGAAATTTCTATTCGGATGCTAGTGACGCTATTATGATATAGTGATCATATTTCGTGATACTTTAATTGTCATGTATTATTGTTATTTGATTTATAACATAGCACTAATACTCAAGAATAGTATGTAATTACGATGAAACCATTAATTGTACAAAAGTATAAAATATGTCAGGAATACACGAAGTCACAGGGGAACCGTGCCATCGGAAAATTACATTTTTGAGTATTTTAATGCCACAACGAAACAGAACGGAAGAGTGTTCGTTTCTAAGTAATGATATTTTTTGAATTTCGTAATTGGACTTATCCATGGTTGAATTACACAACATTTTGAAATTGTTTAATCCATTTCACAAGTCAAAAGGAACATGTATTGAATCATTCATGACAATACTGCACTGAGTACTTCGCTTGATTATGTTGACGAAGGATTGAAAAATGAAAATACAAGTATCATTATAAAGGTCTCATATTTCAAGATGGAATCAATTTTCAAATCTCAAAATGTATATGAGGGGCTCAATATAAAAACGACCTATCCCACATTCGGGTCATTTTGAGAAAACTGCACTTTTGTGTGCGAATTTTCAATACAATACATAACAATTTCACATCTTATAACGTTGATTTTACAACTTTACTAAGTTACATTCATGATGTTTCATGTTTGTAATAATGACCTTTGGTGACCTTCACATTTTTCAGCAGCGCCCTCTATTTTTACCAAAATGTGGGATAGGTCGTTTTTATATTGAGCCCCTCATATGAAAGTTATCCTGTGATGCAATTTGCTTAAATTGTTCAATCGTATTTGGATCATGAATTAAAATACTCAGCATAGCAAACTGCAATTTATGACGCTACAGTTCTTTCAGACCCTGCAGGATTGATTGATTTAAATAAAAACTTTTCAGAAATTTTTTAAAGTCCTTTGGTATAAATATCATCGACGTTTAGGCAAATGTACTATTTGCACCCCACACAAAAATGATGATTATGATGGAATGACAATCATAGTCAATAAAATGCTTGTACAACTAAGCGAATGCCGTTAAACAATGCAACTAATGTTAGTTTACCCAATACCGGATGACGACACAAAAGCAAACATCGACTGCTCAGTCCCAGAAGTGGGTAAGTGCAATAGCTGTCCTGTGAACATTTGACAATTTACACACACTATATTGTACTCATCTATACATGACAGCACCACATGGAAGCTATTGCACTTACCCACTTCTTGCACTGAGCAGTCGACATATCAGACTATTGTGGATGAAATTAACTTTGTACCCGAGTTGGGAACTATTTTGAATTATTCATCTCATTAATGTCCTTGGACTTTTGAATGTATTGCAATAGGTAAAAGGATTGTCTTAGTTAGGAATTCGACTTATCCCCCGGTTAACATCCTCGTATATCACTAAGATACCAATAAGACATGCTCATCTGTCAAGACACAGTTCACTGATTGCAATATGCGTGTACATTCATTCAATGACCTTTGCATGCATTTGGGTACAAAAATACAAACATACCTTGAGGTCAAGTTTGGAATCATAATTACTAAATGGAGGTCATGGAACTGTGGCACCGTAGTTGAAACAATTACCAAGCGAGCATTTGTATTATACTGAAGCCCGTGATTATCTTGTATAACCAAGGATCTATTATAAGGTGTATACAATGTAATCTGATTTGAGATAATTCCACGTGTCTTTACATATAAATGTTTTAATGGAATAATTCAGTGCAATAATCAGACAGTGCAGTACGTCGCGAAAATACACTAGTTATTCAATGCATATGCATGTGAGTTCTGTAACTTCTGCTCAATGTAGACTGATTATATATTGGGCTAGTAATAGGTTTCCGGTTTCATCATCTTACATCATGTACATTACAACATAATCCGCACATAAGGTCAAGTTGAACAAATTGAATGTTGTAATGTTTACATTAAGATCTTGAAACGAGCCGAGTAAGCATCTGTACTCGTGATGATATATCGATCACATGTATAACAAGCTGAAATACATGCACACGTACAGACAAACACGGTACATCTATTCGATGATGCACTTGAGAATTTCATTAACATCATAGCTAGGGGCGCCAAAGAGGATGAGCCTTTCCTAAGAACCATGCAATCAGACAACATGTAGCCATAGGCACCTGTGAGAGCTAAAATCCTAAATCCCAGCTATATACTAATATCGTGGAAAGTGGGTCGATCGAGGCTCATTGGGTTTTTTACGTAGTAGTTCGTTTACCTTATTTTATTTAAAGTATTGAAATAAGTATATGTATGAGATAAGAACGAATACATTCGGTGAATCATTAATGTGTTTCTAACCTATAGGCGTATACACTGCACTTTGCTTCGAGATAGACCAGTATGTGATGCGTCTAAAGTCACGTCACCGATCGCGAACTCGAGATAGCCCACAAGATAGACCAGTATGTGATGCACTTTAAATACGATATAGGGAAATTAACTATTTCACATACAGAACTACAACTTTAGTGTAGTTTTAAGCAATATTGCATACGTAAATATAATTCAAGATTCCACTTAAATAAATCTTATTAGTAATTAGTATATGATTTAATTTAAAACCACTTTCATGAAACTCCATAGTCTTATTAAATAATAGAAAAGTAAACTTAATACGAAGATTTTCAATTGCGATTTTCTCGAAATACGTGTTTTTCGAGATAGACCAGTATGTGATGCGTCCGACGATATGAAGCAGTTCAACATCAATCTGATTCGGACATAGTTCAGACCTGTTGTAGGCTATCCTGCCTATAAAAATAGTAAAATCGAATTATTACGATGAGTAAGGGTGGCGCTTTTTAAAAGACCACTTGAAGCCCCGGTGTTCCATATAATTGACTTATCCATATCCAGCCTTTATTGATAGCAGTTGATGAGTGTGGCCCATTATTACCACTCCACCCGCATTAGCCTTTTCGAAGTATGGCGTACAGTAACACAATAGGAGGGCAGTCTTCAAGTTGGGTAAAACCCTGCAAATTCCAAAGATTTTACCCACTTCGTGCAGCGCCATCCTATTGTGTCCGCCATATCTAGAAACCGCTAATTGAAAGTTATTGAAATCAGAGGCAGCTAGTGATGCGCCAAACGCAACAATGAAGTCAAATTACTGACCAACTCACTTACCCAGCAAACACAAAACGTTTTCGACATAATTCGCAAAAGATTTAAAAAAAATATATCCATACCCCCAATGGACGGCATGACCTTAGGGAGTGTAGATTTCAAATGGAATCATCCATTCAGGTAACCACATTTGAAAACCACACATCCTGTGGTTACCTGAATGGATGATTCCACTTGAATTCTACACCCCTGTGTGCGAGATTATGGTCATGTCTTCCATAAGGGGTGTGTGGGTTTCAACTGGAATATCCGATGCGTCTGAGATCAAAATATTGATGGTGGTTTTAGGAGACTATTCTGTCTTCTTTCATTTTGAATTTATGATGGAGCTAGTTTTATTTTGTCTATTTCTCAGTTTTACTATTGTCGCTGAGGACTTCTTTGATTTTGATTATTTTGTTTGTCAATAAGTTCACTTCCTTCCAAAAGTAGTCAAATTTGACATGACCATCCGGCAAATTAGATTCAATTTGGACTTGGAACCGTGTGAGAAAATAATAAATTGTAAAGCCACTAGACAATAATTTTAAAGTGTAAAACGCGCGGCTAGAGTGTAGAGGCTTACTTGATTTTATCAACAGATGATATCAACCGCTGTTATTTTTAGAGTGTCTGTGATCAAGTAAATCTAGACATTGCAGGGATGTACTAAAGCTGAGTTTATACTAGAACGCTTATGTCCCATTTTAGCACTAAAATCCGGGGGGGGGGAGGGGGGTGCTCGCTGGTTCCTTTTCAGCGATTTTGGTTTATCGATGGGTGGGTTTTCAGTGGACACAAATAGAGTCAGCAATCGAAAGTCTGCGATGCACATCCACGTAATTTTTTTCAAAGACCCTTCTCCATTCCGGGTTAGTCCCGGAGTCACTTGAGCAAGCAATTTGATGTAAGAATTCTTGGAATGGAAAAACCCGTAGGTTACAGTATATATAGTGAGGGTGGAGTGTAACACTTTGATCCGAAGAGTCCATGAAGTCTGCACTGATAAATTATTACATTACCAATAGATTTATTATTTTGCTAATTAATTTGTTTTTATAAATCTTGATTAATAACTTTCGGGAGTGAATTTATTCAAAACAATAATTATGAACTTGGATGGCTGCCCTAAAAATGCATATTGTTTTATTTTGAACAGTCGTCTGCAATCGCGATGGCCGTGTTTAGTGGAAATGTAAAAGTGACGAGCGATGCGCAAATCCAGCTAAAACCGGATATCGGATGCATGTGCTATATTTGCCGGAATTCTTGGTCATATTCCCATGGCTAAAGCGTGGGCTTTCCTGTTCGTGCGGCTCCATATGAAATAAACGGATTCGTATGTCGATTATCAGTGTGTTTGAATAAGATTAAACCGTCCCTTTCTCTCATTTTTGTAGCTACTCTCCATCTCCTTCAACTACATTTTGACACGGTTTGCAAAAATAGTCATGAGTCCTTTTAGCCACTGTGTCACACGCAAGTGATTTTACAGTTGTGGGAGGACAAAGTGTTGATTCAGCTATCAAATATTGCAGCTTGACCAAATACATCATACTTTATTCTAATGGGATTTTCCCAACTGTATACTTTATTATGTTACACCCTGTATTTCGGATTTGTGTTTAATTGAACGACTTACATGTGTTAATAGTAGTTCACCGGACTACTGGGATATTCAGTTAACAAATTATTCAATTGCATATTGTTACGAGTCGTACTTGACTCAAGGCCAAAATCACCTTTTACCCGAACTCACACGAATGCACAACACAAATACACTGTTTATTTAAGCTAACAAAATCTAAGTCTTTAATTGAAAACAGAGTATGATTGGTACATATAATAACAATATCGCATATACAATAAAATCACACAATGACAGTTTTACTCTATGACTACTTAACCAGCTGTCTTCTTGTTGGTGATCCTAGAGTTCTTGCAATGTTCTGGACGACTGATGTAATATATCCTTATTCGCTTGTCCTGCGAAGTCCAGTGTACACTTGCGCTTATAAATCCTTGCGTATAAAATCCTCATACGAAAATGATGATGCTTTCTCCAATCTCCTTTGCGCTGTTATCTCCACAAATATATCTCCTTGCGCTGCTTTCTCCTCAAATATATCTCCTTGCGCTGCTTTCTCCAAAAATGGTGTTTCTTTCACCAATCACTCTTTTTCCAGGGAACCGGTTTCTTTAACACAGCTCCACTGTTTCTTGACAGATGCGTGGCCTTCACAAACCCAGCAAACTCCAGCAATTTGACAGAAGAACTTTTAATCCTTTGATGAGGAAGAGCACTTTTGTGTGCTCGCTGTCTTCTTCGTTGCTGTATTAAAATTAGCTCAATTATTGGCTATATAAACTGGTTAAAATGTACTTCTTTTTTGAAGCACGAAGACCATCACACACATGTGGAGTTTTCAATCTCACATGACATTCTGTAAAGTCCCAACAAAAACCTCCAGCTTTTATATCAGTACTCATGCCAAAAACCCATCATCTATTAATAAACCATTACTTCAATCACATTTTCACAACATTGCTGCAATCTTGGGATTTCCCAAGATTAATTATACACATTCACATTACATCACTTCCTGGGGGGTTTTCCTGATGGTGCAATAATGAACTGGGGCTTTCCAAGTTCCAAACATAGATCTGACTTTGTTTACAATAATTTGGGGAATTCCAAAATACAAGGGGTTTCCCATCTCATGAAATACTTTCAGCTTGTAAACAAAGTTAAATAATTAAATTAAATCAAATTACTCAGGGCACATCACACCTCCCCCTTAAAAGAAGAAAGTTCGAATGTAATGAAAACTTTCTTAAATGTTTTCTTCTTTTACATCAACTTCAACATTTATCAACTTTGAGTATTTAACTCATCATACACAGTGACTACTTGTCACACAAGTTCCCTTTTAAAAGGAATTTTTGTTTATCAGCCCCTTTTATGCAATTTTGGACAGGGCATCAGCCATTACATTGTCTTTTCCCTTAATATGTTTGATGTCCAGATTGTACTCTTGCAAGGTCAAACTCCACCTCACCAGTCTTTGGTTTTTGTTCTTCATCCTGTTGATGAAGGTGAGGGATTGTGATCTGTGAAAACAAGCACAGGGTATACTGTGGTACCCAAATACACATCAAAATGTAGCAATGCTAATAGCAATGCTAGACACTCCTTCTCAATTGTGGAGTAATTTCTCTGGTGCTTGTTGAATTTCCTTGAAAAGTAACATATGGGGTGATCTACTTGATCTTCACCCTCTTGCATCACAACACCTCCACAGCCTATGTCACTGGCATCAACAGTCAACTTGAACTGCTTCTGAAAATCAGGTGCAGTAAGTACTGGTGAACTCATGAGTATAGATTTGACTTTGTGAAAAGCATTTTCACACTGTTCTGACCAATTGAATTTTGCATCTTTCTTCAACAAATCAGTCAAAGGACTTGCTATCTCTGAAAAGTTTGGGCAGAACTTTCTATAATAGCCAACCATTCCTAGAAATCTCATGAGTGCCTTCTTGTTTACAGGTGTGGGGTATTGCTCAATTGCTTCAACTTTGGCTTTGATAGGTTTCACCTGACCTTGACCTACAACATATCCTAAGTATGTGACTGTGGCATGGCAAAACTCACTTTTTACCAGATTGACTGTCAACTGTACTTCAGACAGCTTCTCAAACAATTGATGGAGTTGTTCCATGTGTTGTTCCCAAGTTTGACTGTAAACAATCAAATCATCTACATACGCTTCACATCCCTCTATGTCTGCCACAATTTGGTTCACCATTCTCTGAAATGTTGCTGGGGCATTTTTCAACCCGAATGGCATGACTTTGTATTGGTAAAGACCAAATGGTGTACAAAAAGCAGAAATCTCTTTGGCACGGTCTGTGAGTGGAACCTGCCAGTACCCTTTCAAAAGATCAAATTTGCTAACAAATTTTGCATTCCCAATTTTGTCTATGCAATCATCAATTCTTGGAATTGGGTACGAGTCTGTCTTTGAATGAACATTTGCAGCTCTCATGTCTGCGACTAATCGGTATGAACCATCAGGCTTGGGAACAAGAATGCATGGTGAACTCCATTCACTACTACTTGGTTCTATGATATCATTGTCTAGCATATAATTGATCTCATTTTTGAGATGTTCCATTTTCAATGGATTGACTCTGTAAGGATGCTGCTTGATTGGTTTTGTATCACCAACATCTACATCATGAAATGCAGCATTTGTTCTACTTGGCGTATCAGGAAATATATTGTCAATTTGTGAATCAAATTTGCAATTTGACTTTGTTGATCTTGAGAAAGATGACCTAACTTTGAGTCCAAATTAGTGAGCACATCAGAATTGTTCAATTTTACATTATACTCTTTGTGCTCCAGCTCTCTATCCTGGTCAAATGTGACATCAGAATTGTCATCTTTACTCTTGTCTACATTGGCGATTTTGTCTACATCGGCATGTTTGTCTACATTATCAGCATGTTTTACTGTACACACAGGTTTTGAAATGCCACTGTCACTTCTTTCAACATACTCTTTGAGCATATTTATGTGGCATAACTGCCTGCTCTTGCGTCTACCAGGTGTCTTGATAATATAATCTACTTCACCCACTTTTGACTCTACTTCACATGGACCATGATATCTGGCTTGTAATGGGTGTCCTGGAATTGGAAATAGTACTAGCACTTTGTCACCTGGTTTGAACACTCTTTCTTTGGCATGCTTATCATACCATTGTTTCATTTTGGCCTGACCCTGTTTCAAGTTTTCCTTGGCGATATCAGTTGCTCTGTTAAGCCTATGCTTAAAATTGGAGACATAATCCAATAAATTGATATCTGATTTCTCATTGAGCCACTTTTCTTTCAACAACTTTAAGGGCCCGCACTGTGTGTCCAAACACTAACTCAAAAGGACTAAATCCTAAAGTTTCCTGAACAGCTTCCCTAGCAGCAAACAACAACAAGTGTACTCCCTCATCCCAGTCCCTCTGAAATTCCAAACAGTATGTTCTGATCATGTTTTTCAAAGTTTGGTGGAACCTTTCTAGTGCACCTTGTGATTCCGGATGGTAAGCACTTGAGGTATACTGTTCTATACCTAATTGATACATGACCTGCTGAAATACTCCAGAAGTAAAGTTTGATCCTTGGTCTGACTGTATGGACTTGGGGAGCCCCACAAATGTGAAGAACTTGGTTAAAGCTTTCACTATAGTCACTGCTTTAGTATTTCTCAAGGGTATGGCTTCAGGAAAGCGTGTTGACGCGCACATAATTGTCAGAAGGTACTGATTACCTGACTTAGTCTTTGGTAGGGGGCCTACACAATCAATAATAACCCTACTAAATGGTTCATCAAAGGCTGGAATTGGCTTCAATGGAGCAGGAGGTATTTTCTGATTTGGCTTCCCTACTACTTGGCATATGTGACATGTTTTGCAATATTCAGAAACATCTTTTCTGAGAGTGGGCCACCAGAAATGTCTCAGAATTCTTTCATGAGTTTTCTTAACACCCAAATGCCCTGCCATGGGACTATCATGTGCTATGTTAATAACTTCAGTGTGGTAGACTTTTGGTACCACAATTTGGTGCACTACCTTCCACTCTTCATCGGCAGGCACATCAGGTGGGCGCCATTTTCTCATTAGCACTCCATCTTGTTTGTAAAAACAGACAGAATTTTGTTCTGCTTCCTCTAGGGTCAATGCCCTTTGATTGATTTCTTTGAGTTCTGGGTCATTTTGTTGCTCCAGAATTAGCTTGTCATGACTTAATGGGTCTTTCATGGTTTCCCCAATTTGTTCATGCTCAGAGGCTGTGTCATCTTTAGGGGTATTTTTATCCCCAGGAGAAGGAAGTTTATCTTCTTTCTCATTCAACTGTGACACAAATGTGTCTTCCAAATTGTAGCCTAAGTCATCAATTTGGTTGTCCTCAATTGTTTCTAATGAGGCCTTCTTACTCATTGCCCGTGTCACTGCACATGCAGGAAATATCTCCTTTTCCTCACTATTATCATCCTGTATACAGGGCTTATCTCAGTGACTATTGGGTCAGGAAAACCTTCCCCCCCCTGCCAAATCATTTCCTAGCAACATGGACACTCCTTTGACTGGCAATTCATGTCTAACTCCTATGGTTACAGGACCAGAAACCAAGTCAGATGTCAAGTTAATTTTGTGGAGAGGTACACTAATTATTTCCATCCCAATACCCTGGATCAAAGCATTACCTGCTGAACTAGCCTCATTAAAGGGCAAAGTTCCTTCCAGAATCATAGACCGTGCACAACACGTATCTCGCACAATCTTGATGGGCTTTGGACTACCATTCTCACCAAGTGATACTACTCCCTCTAACACAAATGGTTCAAATTCTTCACACACCTTGTCTGTCTCACCTTCCTTTTGTGGGAATTCTTGTTTCTTGATTTGACTGACTTGTTTCTTTGACTCAAGTGACACTGCACATCCTACAGTATTACTAGCAGTTTGCTGCTGTTTTTGTGCATCTTGTCTGCCTTTTAAGAAATAACACTGGGTCATCGTATGCCCTGGTCTCTTACAATGAGTACAAGTTACTTTGGCTTTAAATTCAGTTCCAAATTTTGCTCTGTTACCTGAACTCCCTGGGGTCCCTCTACCACCAGCACTATGCTGTGAATTAGACTGAGATCTCCCTTCTTGTGTACCACCCTGATTTGTTCTAGGTTGATTATGGCTGAACCTGTTTGAATAACTTCTGTTATGACCAAATCTACTCCCATTCAATTTGTGAGTTAAGCCATAGTCGTCCGCCATTGTCGCCGCCTCATTTAGCGTCTTAATTTTGCTAGCGCTTTCATCCAAATGGGTTTTAATGTCAACGTGGACACATTTCTTGAACTCTTCTATAAGAACCAATTGCTTAAGTTGGCCGAAATCATCTTTGACTTCTTTTGACCCAAGCCACCTGTCAAACATTTGTTCTTTTACTCTAGCAAATTCTACATGGGTTTGATCTGCTTGCTTTCTTGAATCTCTGAACTTTTGTCTGTATGCTTCAGGCACCAGTTCATAGGCCTTAAGGACTGCCTGTTTGACTTCTTCATAATCATTACACTTCTCTATTGGTAGAGCTGAGTAAGTTTCCTGGCCTTCCCCACAAAACTACTTTGTAACAGTAGGGTCCAATGCTCTGGAGGCCATTTCAAATTTGTAGCTACCTTTTCAAAATGTTGAAAGTACTCGTCAACTTCTTTTTCTTTGAATTTAGGCACAAGCTTTACATACTTTGTAACATCAAACCCTGACTTTGACTTTGAGGAGAAACTTGATGAGTATTTGTCACCTAGCTTAGCCAACTTCTCTTGTTCAAACTCAATTTCTTTTTCTTTCAAATGTGCTTCCAGCGCCATCTTTTCATGGCGCGCTTTGTCTTCCATTGCCATTTTCTGTTTCTCAAGTTCCAATTTTGCCACCTTTTCCTTTTCTTCAATAAACATTTTCTGTTTTTCCATATCTAGCCTTTCTTGTTTTTCTTTATTTTCATTCTCTAACTTGATCATTTCCAGTTTTTCTTTTTTGTCCATTTCTATTTTCCTCAGTTCTAATTGAATTTCCAACTCTTTCAATTTAACTGCAGAGTCCCCACCGATTTCAGTTTCGACCTCTTTTCTCTTGCCCAAAATGGATTCATCAAAATACTCTTCATCAACTAAAACCTCAATCAAGACATTTTTGATTATTTGTCTTCTTGTAGTTTGCTTTACTTTCAAGTCATAATGTTTGGCAAGTGCTAATAAATCAGGCTTCTTCAACTTATCAAATTTCTCCCAATCTATAGTTTCAAGAAACTCTTCAGCTTTGAACTCTGCCATACTGTACTTTCACTTTTAAGACTCAGTAAATTAATGTCAACTCTTTTTTACAGTGTATTTCCCGGACGAGCCCCCAATTTTGTTACGAGTCGTACTTGACTCAAGGCCAAAATCACCTTTTACCCGAACTCACACGAATGCACAACACAAATACACTGTTTATTTAAGCTAACAAAATCTAAGTCTTTAATTGAAAACAGAGTATGATTGGTACATATAATAACAATATCGCATATACAATAAAATCACACAATGACAGTTTTACTCTATGACTACTTAACCAGCTGTCTTCTTGTTGGTGATCCTAGAGTTCTTGCAATGTTCTGGACGACTGATGTAATATATCCTTATTCGCTTGTCCTGCGAAGTCCAGTGTACACTTGCGCTTATAAATCCTTGCGTATAAAATCCTCATACGAAAATGATGATGCTTTCTCCAATCTCCTTTGCGCTGTTATCTCCACAAATATATCTCCTTGCGCTGCTTTCTCCTCAAATATATCTCCTTGCGCTGCTTTCTCCAAAAATGGTGTTTCTTTCACCAATCACTCTTTTTCCAGGGAACCGGTTTCTTTAACACAGCTCCACTGTTTCTTGACAGATGCGTGGCCTTCACAAACCCAGCAAACTCCAGCAATTTGACAGAAGAACTTTTAATCCTTTGATGAGGAAGAGCACTTTTGTGTGCTCGCTGTCTTCTTCGTTGCTGTATTAAAATTAGCTCAATTATTGGCTATATAAACTGGTTAAAATGTACTTCTTTTTTGAAGCACGAAGACCATCACACACATGTGGAGTTTTCAATCTCACATGACATTCTGTAAAGTCCCAACAAAAACCTCCAGCTTTTTATATCAGTACTCATGCCAAAAACCCATCATCTATTAATAAACCATTACTTCAATCACATTTTCACAACATTGCTGCAATCTTGGGATTTCCCAAGATTAATTATACACATTCACATTACATCACTTCCTGGGGGTTTTCCTGATGGTGCAATAATGAACTGGGGCTTTCCAAGTTCCAAACATAGATCTGACTTTGTTTACAATAATTTGGGGAATTCCAAAATACAAGGGGTTTCCATCTCATGAAATACTTTCAGCTTGTAAACAAAGTTAAATAATTAAATTAAATCAAATTACTCAGGGCACATCACAATATGGAATACGAAACCGTGATACAATTTTGAACAAAAAAGTAGTTTGTTTTCAACCTGATAACCGAATTACCGGGCCGAATTACATGAATTAGGCAACTTGATATTGCATCTCGAATCTCATTTTCTGAATGTAGGGGATATGAATAAGCTCGTGTTATGAAATAATATTGAAAAATAACAGGAAGTGGACATTTTGGTACAAAGAGTGGGTGTTAACAAAACTTTAATTCAATTAGTTTACATATCTGTTTCTACTATTGTGAGTCGTGTTCACACGAAAGGCCACTCGGATATACCTTATAGGTTCTGTCAGGGTTTCCTCCGTGCAGACGCAATTGGAGGGTACCCAAGAGGTTCAGACAGGGTTTCACCCGTGCAGATGTAATTGGAGGTTTCACATTCCAAGGTAAACTATAGAGGTTTAACCCACCTCAAAAACCCAAAGATATTTAGGGAGTTTAGATGAACATTTAATGCTCTGTGTGCTAGCCATAGCCTTCAACATAATGTCCAAGTTTTGCAATGTTTTCTCAAAATTTCGAGAGCTATCTCTTGAGCCTCTAAACCAATACTAGGCTTGTTTGTGCTCATTTTAATGCATTTGTCATGCTGATTTTTTTTTTTTTTGAAACTTTTCGTCTTCATTCGACATCCGCAGAGGAAACTCGGAGGTTTGTGCCGTCTGGACACGTGCGAGTAATTTATTCAGAGGCTCATTGTATGATCGTGCATAGTGATTTGTCATTTATTGCCAATTCCTTAATTCTACGCCAAACATATTATAGTCTCTTGAGGGGTGGTTCGGGTGGCAAAACCACCGTATGGACACAACTCAGAATGACTTAGAATTTCATGTCTACACTTGGAGTTTCAAACCCTTGAAACGTTTATGCCCGTCTGAACATGGCTATTATCACTGGACAATCAGCTTAACACGCCTACAATACGGTGTTGATTTTATGTAAAGAAGGATATTGCATTTCAAATGTTTCGATAAATCAATTCTCATAAGTATTTTGTTCTTTTCTGTTTCATTGTTTCAGATGCTGGCCATAGAGACATGTTAGCAGAACTCACCAATGCGTCTCACCGACTACTAGTTATAACAGTCATCAGTACTCTGTGTACAATGCTACCGATGTGAATGTATCGTCTACGTAGCGTAGCCATGCAGATATACCATCAGCATCGCCCCAACTAGCTTGGAGGCGACGGGCTCCATTTCGTGCAAGTGGGAGCAATCATGTGCTTCCGAAATCCTTTTACTGGGAAAAGCTTAGTAAGTATTTTGTTTTTAGAAGTTTTATACTTTCCTTTTCGAAGTTTTCTTTAAGTATTTTAATTGTGTGTTGTTTGTATTTGTTTGTAACCCGGTGGGGGTGAGGGCGCCTGTTGGAAAGACCCCTGCATAAATGGTCCAATTTTCCTACGAAAGAGGAATAATCTGAAACCGCTAATATCTCCACTTATTCCCTGCTAATCCCCTATTGATAGAGAGAGGGTGTGAAAAGTGTACCATAAGGTTCCATACGAACATTATTGGTCATTTGTCACAACCTCGGTTACCTTTGTGTTACATAGTAACAAAATTAAACGTTTCAAACATTTTACCTGCACGTCTCATTTGAAGTGGTTCCTCCTCCTGAGCATTTTGACACCTTTTTTTTAATGGAAATCGGTTAAAAAATGAGAGAGTGCGGGCAGAAACAATCACAAAATAGGTAGGATTTAACCCCACCTCTTTTTCCCACATTTACAATCATTCTGAGCAAGTATATTAGTCTTTTAAATGACCTTCTGTATTTATTTTTATAGGGTGGTGCATTGAAACATTATTTAGATCAAATTTACGACACGAATCCCTCCTCCTAATCCTCCTCCTCCTAATCCCCATGCACCATTGGCACATTTCATGCCAAACGTCATAAGAAAATAATTAAAAATTATTTGAAAACAGGATAAAAACATGAGTAATGTAGAATAAATTAGCCTCAATTTAACACCTAATTGAATCTTCTAAGTGAAGGAATACTCAATCGACACTGTTTTGAAGTCCAAGCTGCACATCAAAATGTAACAAAACCACCTTTTTGGGTACCCCAGTATATGACACAGGATCAATTACATAACAGTTTTCTATCAGTTGGTTTATCAAATTGTGGTGGGTCTGGCCGTCTGGGAATAACATTGGCCAAATTGAGTGATTCCCAGTAATTGGGCTTGGTTTTAAATCATTTTTTGTAGCAAAATTCGACCATAATTATATTGATACGTTTCAAACGCTGTATAGTCAGTATAAAACATGCTGCCCTCGCAATTTAAAGGACAATATTTGCCAGCAGATCCTGTCGATTTACTTTTGCCCCCCTCGTCCTGCCAAAATTATTTGCCCCCTCCCCCACCCCCATTTTACCCTCCACCAGGGCGAAGAATTGTTGCACAACCCTAACAATTAAAATGTAGGAAGATGTTTTATTGATTGCAATTCAACTTTGACGCACAATGACAACGACTATTTCGTTTCTTGCTCCAATCAAAGAGCACTTTGCCTTTCCTGAGAAATAAAAAAAGTTTTAAAACTAAACTCCCAAAGGACACAAACATCTGCTCCTTCAGCGATATTGAACTATTGGTACACATTCGTTCAGTATCGACTACGGGTTTTAAAAACGGTTCAATAAAACTGTGCAATGTCATCATTCACTCAAACTTAGATTAGATGTCAAGGTTGCAATTTTAATCAACGAAACATCTTTTCACATTATTTTTAATATTACCCATTCCATTTCAACAGGCAATATGCTGTCAAACAAACTTGTTCATCTTATCAAATTTATTTTAGCTGTTGAAGATGCATGCTTAGATATTCTCTACCTGCTTCACAACTTGCCAAGCTTGTCAACATTAATTTTTCATCTGAGCCGATGGCATGATAATATTAAATGTTCCACCTGACAAAAACCTGTTTTGCTGAAGTCTTTTTGAATCAATAACTCTGTTCATAAACTATGAAGTATTGAGTTAGGTGAGGGGCATTAAAGTATACTTCCCCTAGGCACTATAATGAACAATGTCACAGAAGTTAGGTGTTGGGTGTTTGTCATAATCATGATAATGGTTATTTTGGAAAACTATTGTGATGTACCCTGAGTAAATAATTTGATCAGTTACTATATGTTTACATTTCAAACATTTCACGAGAGATGGGAATTCTCTCTCATGTAATGAAGTTGGTGTACAGTAACAAAGTCAGTCAGATCTATTATTAGAGACTTTGCGGAATGAAGTTACTTTAACTGGAACGGCAACTTCAGAAATATCGACGGGGGCTCAAATTTACTCCAACGCGAACGTATGGTTGGTAAATTATCATGGCCATATCTAGAATCAGAAGGGCAAATGCATTAAAATGACTACTAATAAGCCTAGTATTGGTTCAGTGTTTCTTAAAATAAATCGTAATATTTTATGAAAATGTCTTACAACTCGGACTTTTTTAAATTTTATCACGTCATAATGTCAACAAAACTTGTTACATAATCAATTTTCTTTTAGCTGTCGAAAACTTAATTAAAATATTATCTCATACTTCTTCTTCTTCTTCTTCTTCTTCTTCTCCTTCTTCTATTCCTCTTTCTTCATCTTCCTTATCATATATTGTTTTCTTCTTGGCGTTCGTCTTCTACTTGCTCTTCTCTTTCTTTCTCTTCAACACCTTTTTTCTTGTTTGTCATCTTCTCGTTTTCCTCTTTTCAATCCTCTCTCTTTTAACATCACGAATGGTAACATTCACTTCTCCAGATAGCATGGTCATTTTGTCAATGCATGCAAGCGTATAAGGTCACAGTCTCATCTGGTATATTCATATGTATTCTGGTATTCAATCATAATTAGAAAATGTTAGTAAGACACCTTCTGTTATATTCATTTAAAACATTGCCATGTTCAATAAAATGATAAAACCGATTATCCCAAATATTTTTGAAACGTTCTAAACAGGTTATACACGTTTTGATAACATTAAATGTCGGGTTATTAGGTTAAGAAAACGTTTTAAAACGTTTTGTATGATAACACAATACAACAATATTTTAAAAATGTTTTCTAAATGTTATTGTAAAATATGTTTTACAAACATTTTTGCCACATATTTTGTCAAGTCTAACATAACATATGCTAGAATATTTGCAGTAGATTATCAACAAATGCTTTTAAATGTTATGAAAACATTTTCCCCTTTATATGCCCTTTATGCAATCCAACATTTAAACCTTTTCTGGCAACCTTTTCTAACCTTTTGCGAACGATGTCCAAAACGTTTTGTGTTTGCTGGGTAATGTTGTTTTCTTATTTTCATAGCTGGCGATAAATAATGTTAAACAACAACAATTGTTTATTACTAGCGGGATACCCGCTAGATGAGTAATGCGCAGTAGCGATGTTCGATAAACGATGTGCGCATCGCGGCAGATCGGCGATGTCTCAGGTGTACTCGCAAAGGGTTATGGGATTTACCGAAAAGGTGAATTCTATAGACGAATCCAAGGAGCCAAGTGTTGGTCAGAATATAGTCGGTCATGACTGGGTCCCCGGCGCACCAAACTGGTGTTGTGATTGCCCAATTGGGTGGATTAAAGCCGCTGATGATATTCGATGATATGTTGTATTGTGTTGCAAACTTTCATCATTTTGTCTACGTGTAACACAGGTTATGAAATGCAGTTTAAAAACCCCGCCAAGGACGCATCATTTCATATTTTAGGTGGGACATACCCGACGGGGACCCAGCTATGGCTGCCATTGAGGTTTAGGTACGCGTAAAATTGGATTCGTAATAAAACGCTACACCCAATAAAGGCATTATCGCATGAAAATTAACATGGGATGCTGGTTATTATGCTCTCTTGAGTACTGCTTTCCGTATTGAAAATGTTGTTTATTCCGCAAAGAATATGAAAAAGTAATCTCGCATTCTCCAAACTTGGAATGTTGTAAAATATCACATGGTTAAAATTACCTACATTGGTTTGCTTTGTATAACATTTTGAATACTGTTATAGATGTTGGGAAGATATGAACTCAATCTCTGGCTCCGCAATAATGCGGGTTTCTTGTATAGGATGTGCCGCCGCATAAACTAGAATTCATTCAGTTAATGATTTCCGCATCATGTCTGCTCATTCGTTGGATAATATTGATTCTTAATCTCATTCGTGCCTGACAAATGCCGAGCTAATCATTAGTTTCTATGCACTGAATCCACACTTGGGAAATGTTTTAGTGAAGTGCACGGTAGAGAGTTGAATTCAGCGGTATGTAAAGTATATGCATTACATCTGTCTATGGAATGAACCATAGACAGTAGAGAGACAAACATTATGGAAGTGCAGTCCAAAAGAGAATGCATGCTCTATCAATCTCCCAAGTAATGGCTAGGGGGTGGATCTTTGTTCTCGAAAATATTCGCCGTCGAAGTGACGTTATAGTCGGATTAGTTACCATAGGAATAGATGAATACAATTTTTGAATAGATCGCCCTGCACTACAAGCAGATTGTACTAATCACTTGTGTATGTCAGCAAACACAAATTTAATAAAATACTGCTCTTTAAAAAGATACTAATCTTACAGGTGCGAGTGACCAGCCTTTCTTTGACATCTGTGGTTCAATGCATTGGTATCACGTGAACATTGTATTGCAGGCCGATATAGTCAAAAATGTATTCATCTATTGCTATGGTAGTTAATCCGATTAACTACTTCACTTCGACGGCGAATACCTTCGGTCACTCTGAGAAATATTGTATGGTCCTCCAAATCGTCCTTTACTTTTCAAAAGCCCATTTTAAACAATTTCAAAGTGTGTAACACAAGTCTACATTTGATCTGGATTTCAGATATGATGTGCATTCAGTATACGGTGTGGATAGCTCTATATGATGCGCTGGTAGTTTTACGTGATAATGCGACAGTATACAAATATTAACTGTCTATGAGTGTGATGGTCGAAATATAATCACGAGGTGAAAGATGGATTGTTCCATTCCACGAGCCGGAACGGCGAGTGGAATGGAACGATACATCTTTCACAGAGTGATTATATTTCGACCATTACACGAATTTAAGACAGTTAATATTTGTTTTATATCACTCGTACATAAATTATATTACTGAAATACTATTTAAGGTAGGAAATACATTTTTTCATCAACATAACACCATGTTTTGCCGTAATATACTTCACATTTTGGGGTCCACCCCATAACTAAATCGGCGAGTCCAAGAGTCAGCGCACGGTTGGCGCAGCCGCACTACGGCAGAGCGCTATGATGGTAAAGACTATCACACGGAGGAGGTGATAGTAAAAATGGCAAACGGTAATCAACCAATGAACTGTCTAGAATTTATGTATGAGTGATATAATCCTAAAAGATACTACGCAAGTCCACATTTAATCTGCATTTTCGGTATACCACGCTGATACGGATTAAAGATACCGTGTAGATGGATCCATAGTACGTTGGTAGTTTTACCTTACCGTGAGGGAATAATCAGATATATTTAGTATCTTCCTATTAAACTCTTTTCAACGGTTGTGCTGTTGCATGATTCTACGCACAATATAGCTTTTTGCAGTAATTAGGAAAATATCTCAATTTTCGATCAAACTTGAGAGCATCCTTTCTAGTTTTTGCTCCTGAGGGTATTCTCCCCATCAATTGCAGCATTACTGTCCACTATGATTAATGTACATGGTTTTTAATAGCGAGTTTCAATCAAAGTCAGCGGACAATAAAATCCATTTCACCGATGTCTAGAAAATGAAACCATTATTCATTTTAATGGAAATGTCTGAGGTAGAGTACAAGCTATAGGCTATTTATGTGCTGTCTTCTAATTGCACTCACTAACTTGAAAAGAAATTCTAAAGAGCAAGCAATTCAAACATAGTACATAACTGAATCGGTTATTACAACAGAATAATTTTTTAATTTTTAATTCTTAGAATATTGAGTGTGCATGGCATATATGGTGCAGCAAACCTCATCAAAGTTTTTACGAAAATAAAAGTTATTCAGCTGAATTTTGGGGGTAAAGTGGACAAAGTTTTGACAAATTCAAAAGAGATTAAGTTGGATTCATTCATTTTGAAAAAATGAGTAAAAGCTACCAAGACAAATTGAGTTTGTTTGACTTGGTGGGCTTAAATTATAAATTTGATACTATTTTCATATTTTCAAGGCAAGTAATATCAACAAGTTATCCTGATTTACGTGTACAAGTTGCAATAACAAGGCAAGCGGCGGATCATTTCTATGAATGAAGACAGATAAGATGAGAAAAGATTATCTTCTCTGGTAACGATAAACGAATAACACCATTTTAATCCAGATTATGTTCCTGTACTGGCTTTAAACACAGACTATAATCAAAGACCTAAAGGTCAATGTGGATTAATGTTACGGGCAGAAAAATGCTGTCATCGCGATTGGGCTATTCCAAGCTATTCCAGTGGAAATCCATACACTCCGTTTGGAAGACATGTCCTTAATCTTCTACAGAGGGTGTGTAGATTTGAAATTGAGTCACCCATTCAGGTAGCCCCGTTTGCAATTCACACTCCTTGTGTGCAATATTAAGGCTATGTCTTCCATAAGAAGTTCCTAATTTCCGAGAAAATGTAAAGTAGGTAAAGTAGGTCACTGTGACCGCCATTTTCATTTTATTTTGAGAGCTGCTATATTTAAAATTATACTTACACTAATTTACGAGAACGGAGGGGGGGGTAGTAATCATTGTTCTCTGTCTGTTTGGTCTCTCAAAATATCGGTATTATAGGGCTACATCATGTTATATTTCCGGGGGTATAATTATTATGGTACACTCTTAGAAAAAAGGTTCGAATTTGAACTTTTTTGTCCTGTATTCAGAACCCTCTTTTAAAATTGTTCTAGGTTTTGCCAAAAATGGTTCTAATAGGAGCTTAAAAGGTTCTATCAGCTTTTTTGGTTCTGTAAAGAACCATTTTATGAGTTTTATAACCTTTTTGGTTTTGTAGAGAACCCTTTAAAATGGCTAATTGACAAAGAACCATTTTAAAGATTATAGAACCAAAAAGGTTCTTAAACCCATAAAAGAACCAACAAAACTGATGGTTGCATTTAGAAAATAGTTCTGTCTATAATCATTTTGGAAGAGGGTTCCATTATACAGGACAATATAGATCATAAGTCGAACCATTTTCGGTCCAAGTAAAGCACAGAAATCTATACCTGTTGGTTGTCAATTTCAAAGAATCAAAAATAGTGCGTAGGAAATTGAACCTTTGCGTTTCTTCTCAAGAGCTAAGAATGGATAGCAATCTGCAATATATACCCTTTTGATTTGTATTATTGTCTATTGTTGTATATAGACCAATCAAGATATTACAGTTTTCTGTTGGTCAGTTGAATAAGGATAGGCAAAGACATTGACTGACTGAGTGAGGGCGGCAATCTAGCCCCTAACTATAATGACCATGACCTGCAATATTGGGTTTTGTTTGTTTGTGTTTTGTTTTTCGCGATCGCCCAAAAAAGTTGCAAACTGTTTTGACGTATCTTTCAACATGAAATTAAAGATCGCTTTACTTCCACTTTCACTGTGGCCTCTTGATCAAATCACCCCAGAAAGTGCTGATTTCACTTTGTTTTTAACATTTCAGAGAGTATCAGAGAGAATAACTGCAAATCAAGAATATGTCTTGATTACCGAAAGTATACACCGACGTATCACTATAACAAGCTCATCTGTCAGGACTCGGTTCTTTAACCCCAATTATTTTGTACATTCATAAAATGATATTTGAATGTATTGAGAACAAAAACTCATACTCCACAACTTGAGGTCAAAGTTTGAGCTATCCGTGTGAATAGGGGTTATTGATTCGTGCCTTTAGTTACCATTATACTACTAATGTCGTCTACTTCTCTTTGGTCAGCTTTGGTTATTCCAATTAAAATCCATACACCCCCTATGGAAAACATGACCTTAATCTCCCACACATGGAGTGTATATTTCCAAAGGGGCTGTCTGAATGAATAGCCATTTGAAATCTTGCCCTCGTGTGTGCGAGATTTAAAGTCGTTTCTTCAATAGCAGGTGGCTTTCAACTGGAATAACCCATTTCATCTAAATTTCCAATTCATCAGCTGTGGCGTGTCGTGTATTATTAGCAATGTTCAATTAGCACCTTTAGCACCTTTAGCTCCATAACAACATTTTTTCTCTACCAAGTGAGTAGTATCTGTAAACAAATTACAACATAGATACTGTCTTCTTACTAAAGAGACAGGTATTCTGCGTGCATAGGCTTCAAGTTTTGAGATATTTTCTCAAAATACCAAAAGCTATCTTGAGAACCACTGAACCAATACTAGGCATGTTTGTGCTCATTTTAATGCATTTTTCATCCGGATTCCAAATATGGTCTTGAAAACGTACAATTCTGAATTTTTTTAATTAAAAAAAATGAAACTTGTCGTCTACAGTCGATTCCCGTATGGAGGGGGCTAACATTGCAGATACTGAATTTTGATTGGGGACGAAATACCTTTACTCAGTCTGCCCTCAAAGTAAAAGGCAGTATCTAATAGCAATAAACAAAGCATATAATGTGTTTTAAATCGGGGAGAAGATTTCATCGTTCGTGTCGATATATCGGCCAGGATGGTACAATGTATAACCCGCCTTGATCATCCCCACGTTTTGTATCCATAATTCAGCCTGAGTGGCAATATTCAGTACCACTGAATAAAATCCATTTACTTTTGTCGTAGCTTTTGTTTAAATGTAATAAACTTATTCCAATATCAAGTGTATCTGTTTAAAGAGCTGCTATGAGGTATATAGTTCAATCTAATGGCCCAAATGGGTTCCAATGAGCGATTGATTACCAACCAATGAAATGTGGTTGAACTTTGTGTGGCTAAATGAACAATCATGTGCATTGGCATCGCTCATTAATGTGCGATTAAACTATAAACCATGATTAATATATGCGTGTTCATGAAATGCGGGGAAGTTTAACGTTGCACATCCATTCTGATTCGAAAGAGCGCGTGGTTCCTATTACATGTTTTCGATTTGCACTCGTGGAAAAGAAAGCTTATACCAACAAAGGAATTGAAATCTAAGTTAATAAAATATTCAATCGAAAAGCGTCAGCGAAAGTGATATTTAATGTGTCTACAACACCAAGACTTGGTATACATCCACGATGACAAAAGAATGGCACGCTTTTAGTATCTGCCGTTATAGCATGCAGCATTCATGACTATAATTATTTGACTTTTATATAATCTCATTTTATGCCATTTTTAAGCAATTTCAAAGCAATTTCTAAGCAATTTTAATCACTTAGAGGTCTGTACCAAAAACTTCAATTTCAATTATTTAAAGTTTTGCTTGGTGTGAAGACACATTATGCAGGTGCATGATATGCTCCTTGAGAGCGGACTCTTGCTACATGAGCAACCAGGTAGCAACTAACTTGCTCAAAGGGGTGTTGGCTCTTGTTATGTAAATCAGGCAGTTTTCACGCTCCGTAGCTTTTACACGTGCGAAAATATAATATGATGTATCATTTGCTATAGAGTTACGAAAGTTTGCAGGCTTGTATGTTCTTATACGTTTATTTAAAAAAAGTTTATTCAAGTCTCATTTAAGGTTGGTCTGAACCCTGGAATTATGAAAACTTTCGGACCTCATAACTGCTAAATTATTAGTCTAAAGAATATAAAAGTATACATTTTTAGAATGGAAATGACTTGATAAATTCATCTGTGAGGTCCAATTTGGGCCAAAATGCTTATTTTTGGAGAAAATCCCAAAAAACAGTTTTTTAATTATTTTTAAAAACTAGATAAAAATATCTAGGACCCGTATTTTTATTTTTTTGAATTTTGACCAACTTCACCAAAAATACTTGAAATTTGGGCGAAAATCAGGCTTTTTTATGATTTTTTTGGTGCAAATTTCTCAAAGTTGGTCAAAATTCAAAAAAATAAAAATACGGGTCCTAGATATTTTTATCTAGTTTTTAAAATAATAAAAAAAAAAATTTTGGCTAAAAAATTTTTTTGTTACGTTGTTTTTTTTAATTATCTCAAAAAATGAGCATTTTGGCCCAAATTGGACCTCACAGATGAATTTATCAAGTCATTTCCATTCTAAAAATGTATACTTTTATATTCTTTAGACCAACAATTTAGAAGTTATGAGGCCCGAAAGTTTCCATAATTCCAGGGTTCAGACCAACCTTAAGAAGTTTGTACTTTCATTGTACATTTGTATACCATGATTTACATGGTTTACAACTTTTTGCTGAGACCATATTTCAGTAGAACATGTTGAAAACCATCCACAGTCCAAATTTGGTGGGAATCGGATCATGAGGGGCCGAGATATGGCTGCATGAATACCTAATTAGCCCCATTGAAATCAGTGTAAATTGGCCTGGTTCATAACTGTTTGACCATGTATGATAACAATAGAAAGAAATAAGCTAGGAAAATAAAGACAAACCAGGGTGAACATTAATCTAATGAGAACTTTTGTCAACTGTTGTGAAATAAAAATAGATACAGCGGGTATACACTACAAACACATACGTTAAATAATGGCACTGAACATAAAGCAGATTTCATGTCGTTACCCGTGTGAAGGTTGACGATATAAATTCGATATCATCACGGACGGCTATCACAGATAAATGGGGATACCAATGGGCTATTCCGGTTGAAATCCTTACACCCCCTATGTAAGACATGACCTTAATCTCCCACCACTCAGGCAGTGTAGATTTCAAATTAAGTCACCCATTCAAGTAATCCCATTTGAAATTTACACTCCCTATGTGGAAGATTAAGGTCATGTCTTCCACAGGGGTGTATGGATTTCAAATGGAATAGCCCGATCAATGGGCAGATGTGCTTTTATATCCTAGCAATTGATGTTGCTATTATGTTGTGTTTTAAAGTTCAAGTGACAAAATAGGTTTAGTGTAGGAAATGTCGTGAGGCCTGCTTGCATGTCGTGGAGCGAGCAGTTTTATCCTGATGTAAGCGAGTGTGTTGAACATTAGATTTAGTATGAAAAGAAATAGTATTAGTCGAGTCAACCAGGTGGCTTTGCCATGCAGATGCTTTATTTTTCTATCCTATTTCTTCGTAATCCTTAAATTTCCTAGTACACAAATTTTGTTCTTCCTAAAGCTAAAATTACGCTTCCTCAACGTTGCTAAGTTAAAGGAAATTTGATTTTTTGTCATTTTTTTCAAAGCGCAGACTGGAAGTTCAAAGCGCAGATAGGCGCTTACCATATTCTTTCAACACATATATTTAACTGCAAGTCAAACAATATGATTTAGAAATACCCAAAATAACGGGGTATGCTTTGATTCAAGTTGAATTTCTATTGGTTCGTTTACAACCTATACAAAATAATTCTTTACCTGGTATGGACATTGTGTGACAGCGTACCGGGTAACAGGAGTTTTTCGGAGCCGTGGTCAAATTCCACGGTCTATCTTGGGATATACCCTGTGATCCGAGGTAATATTTTACAGTGTACCCGTATGGTAATTTGTGTTAAGTGCCCCTCCCCCCGGATTTACAAGTACATTGTGCCCCGAGGGGACGGGCTCGTATAGCGCACATGAGAGAGAGTTGTAAACTTACGGAAAGACGGTGCCGTCTCGCCAATCCATTGGATGATGAGTGAACAAGTTATAGTCCCCGGGGGTTGTAGTGTTACTACTGGGATACTCGGTACATAGGAGCACTTAAGGCAGCTATAGGGCCTAAGTTGGTATTTAAAACAGTCGACAAGCGTATCTAATAATGCATGTCTTCCCGAGGCTACCAGGACAGCGCCCATTAGAAAAACACCACGCATCACCTATTTATTAGAGAGTAAAAGTGGGATCATACAAAGAGCAATTTCCGTTCTTAAAATAATACTTCACTTTTAGAAATCCTCGTAAACATGGTATTAAAAGATGTGTTTAACTGACATACACACGATAAATGGATTGCTTCAAGGGCTTCTACAGCTGGGTGTGTTGTTAGACCCAATTTAGAGTCACTTGCTGCGGAGTCACGAGCGGCTAATTGTTGACCAATCAATTTCTGAAACTGGGAACAGCGAGCTACCTTATTGGTTAAAAATCAGTCCTCGGCGACTTTCTGTATATTCAGTTTAACTTGTTGTTGGTGTTCAAACAGCACGTTCCAGTGCACGTAAATCTCAATTATCTACTCTTTCCTCATCTGTTTTGCTTACTTCTACTATGTCGAAAGTACAGTTGGTATCGCCCACTCGGGGAGCGCCATGTTTGTTGCGCGTGGACCAGCCGCCTGTCCGTTTCCCAGGTGCTATCCCCACCTACTGAAAAGAACTTACACTGCCCGAAATGAAACATTCCAAAGACATAGACAGCAGCTTTTAGTACCGATATCAGTTCCAGATCATAGGGTAAGTATTTTGCTATCTGGTTAACGGTTGTAATAGCTCATACCCCAACCATACGTATGTGCCCCTAGCATAACACAGAACTTGAAACTGAATTGCATCATTAACACCTGACGTTACCCATTTCCTATGGGGTGACGGGCTGTGTTACCGTTATTTATAGCCTACTGAGGGACTTGCGTTTCGCCCCTAAATGATGTTCCCCATATGGTTTGATGTCTAAAATCAATGGGCAAAAATGGCCCACATTATAAATCGTAGTTTCAATGCATTTGAAGCTCAGTTACACTCACAGACAAAAGTATCAAAAAGTCTTCAAAGACGCTATTGAAAAATAGCGAGCGATAAGAACCCTATAATTCTGATAATGATTTAACATATTGACATATTTTTCTTTCCTATTTCAGCCATTTCTTTACCATTGCAGTGAGTGTGCAGTGGTCACTAGTTCCGGTCAACTTCTTGGCAAAGGAGCCGGACGAGAAATCGACAACACACAATGTGTAATCCGAATGAACGATGCCCCTACACAAGGTTACGAAGATGACGTAGGGTCACGAACTACGATCAGAGTGGTTGGACACTCGAACTTCCGATTGATCTTCCAAAATAAAGTACCCATCCAAAAATTGCATTTTAAAGATGAAAGAACTAGATCGGAGAATGTGGTGATTGCTTGGTTGTATAATACAAATATATACAAGAATACCGCTTATAGACTGGTGCTAAACTACTCACAGATGTATAAAAATGTGACTTTTTACATGCATACATTGGCTATGATGAGACACAATAATGAAGTTTTCCATAATGAAACGGGTATTACAAGGTAAGAGCACGTATTTTTAGTTGGGTTGCTGATAAAAAAGCGTTTGATTTTTGACAAATTTATTGTTTTTCTAAAGCCAGGAAACCCTGCGCCAGGAAGTACCTTAAAATATATACAACTATTTTGGTTGCTGCGTTTGATATAAAATGAAGCTGTAAAGATCAAAATATCTTATATTGTTTATAGATTTGATAAATTGACTTATCATACCAGTAAGGGAAACATCAAAGAACACCGCTAACCGGATATATTTTCGTATCTTCTAAACACTTGACAGATACGATAATTAATCAAAATAAAATGATAAACTCTCCTGTCAAGGAGTATTTTTGTCACGAACTTCCTTCCTTTACGGCAATTTTAGTTGACAAATGCTTTTTCAAGGCGTGTTACCATGGTTACAGGCAGATGTTGTCAACACTTTCAGAGAATCGATTTTGCTAGTCATAATAGTCTTCAACATTAAAAGTCAAAGTTTTCAGATATTTTTTCAAAATTTCAAGAGCTATCTCAAAAACTACTGAACTAATACTAGGCTTGTTTGTATTCATTTTAATGCACCTTTTATGCTGTGTTTAAATATGGTCATGAAAATGTACAATTCTGATTGTGGTTGTTTTTTTAAGAACATTTTAAACCTGTCTGTAGTCGACGTCCGTGTGAAAAGGGTTAAGGCATATTAACACGCATTTGATGAATTGCATTTATACTTAAGAGCCATACATTGTATTAATGATATTTTGAACATTTTTGAAAGTAATATCAATTAATTTGAGTTTGATAAGATATAGCTTTTAAGGTTTTTAAAATCAATATATGTATTAGGAAGTTTAATAGTGGTTTAAGTGTTTTAAAGTTGCGACTGAATTAAAACTTCATTTCTGATTTAAAGATGTGTTTCAGAAATATAGGCCCTACATGCAAATTCGGATTTATCATTCATCAGCTGTGTGAAAGATCCAATCTGTTCAACCCAGAGAACTGACAATATTTAGCAGAGTTTCATATTGTTTTATTATTAATTAAATCAAGAGAGGTAATCCTATATTATCTTTAAGCTGCATAATCATTATACTATAATGATCTGCTTAAAGATGGGATTGATTTTTTTTCTCCTTCTACCAAACTATTAGCCTCTAGAGCCGATTTTTATGTACGTTTTTTATATTTTTATATGTCGTTTTTGTTGTTCTTGACAGAACACAAGCGAAGACCTGGCTGACGACAGGATGGCACGCTATGTTATTAGCCCTTGATGTATGCGACAAAATCAAAGTATATGGCATGGTTTATGACGAATATTGCAAGTAAGTATACGTATAACCCCCTACCCCCACCCCGCATACATATGAACCTCAACCACCCTCACCCCACACACCCACCCCACCCCACACACCCCATCCCCTACCCTCACACAACTTGTCTGCCTATCCGGGGACGTTGATCCGTTTTATACAAATATTTTTACACAGGTAACTGATTTTTATATCAACAATAGGGGCGCACTCTCAAATGCATTTTTAAGTAACGTCCACGGTTGAATTTTAAAGTTTCAGAAAAACGTCCCACGTTTGCCAACAAATACACCCCCGCCCCTATAAATAGTCAAGAGGCTCGAACACGCCTTCGATTATACACCTTTGAATCTTGGACGTCAAAGATGCGATCTTGAATGTCCAAGATGCAATTGAATGTCCAAGGTCACTGAGATGTTGAACGTCCAAGATGCAATCTTGAATGTCCAAGATGCAATCTCGAATGTCCAAGATGCAATCTTGAATGTCCAAGATGCAATTGAATGTCCAAGGTCAGTGGGATGTTGAGCGTCCAAGATGCAATATTGAATGTCCAAGATGCAATTAAATGTCCAAGGTCAGTGTGATGTTGATCGTCCAAGATGCGATCTTAAATGGCCAAGATGCAATTGAATGTCCAAGGTCAGTGGGATGTTGAACGTCCAAGATGCGATCTTGAATGTCCAAGATGCAATTGAATGTCCAAGGTCAGTGGGATGTTGAACGTCCAAGATGCAATCTTGAATGTCCAAGATGCAATTGAATGTCCAAGGTCAGTGGGATGTTGAACGTCCAAGATGCAATCTTGAATGTCCAAGATGCAATTGAATGTCCAAGGTCAGTGGGATGTTGAACGTCCAAGATGCGATCTTGAATGTCCAAGATGCAATTGAATGTCCAAGGTCAGTGGGGTGTTGAACGTCCAAGGTGCGATCTTGAATGTCCAAGATGTCAGTGGGATGTTGAACGTCCAAGATGAAATCACGATAGTTCAAGGTCATGGTCTAGGATGCCTAAGGTTGTTCAAGATGCAACCTTAGATGTCAAATAATTTTTCCGGTAGACTTAAATCAACGAACCACATGGCCAGAAATCACAAGAACCCAATCATCAGTAGCGTATCAATTGAATATATAAATACAAAAGCCACCCAAGTCCATACTTTGGCCAAATTGAGTTAAGCATGGGAAAGTGTTGCTATACATAGACATGTCATATGTTTGAAAGAACAACTCAAATTCATCTTCTGTGTCTATTGAGCATGTGAAAAATAGCATGTATGAAAGAATCCACCCAAGTCCATGATTTGAGTCTTGTAACACATTGATTGAAATCCAGTATGTATAAAAGTCCACTTGTAACATCTTCATTGCTGGAGAGTGACTTTTGAAAACAAAATGGGTTTAATCAAGGAAAGTGTGTGGTTTATATTATATGGCAGAATGCTTATCAACATTATACATAACTGTGTGCTTTATCGTCATACCTAATACAGTTTAACCCACCCATTTGCACGTACAACTTACCATATTGACCAGGTAAATGTAACTGAAGGAATTAAAATGATACACAGGTTTTTTTCTCAAAATTACTTCCCATGGACTTGGGTGGGTTTTGGATTCATGTATTCAATTGTTTTGAGCCTTTTGGCCATATATGGCCTCTTGTTCATCCATACACAACCCCTCGTTGAACAATAGACCATATGGTTTTTCAACACATTATCATTGTGTATCAGAAGCCAGATCTTAATGTATTATGTGCAACAGACAAGGTTAATAAACTCTGCCTGTCATTTCACGATTAAGTTCATTAATCCACATCACCGCGTCAAAACCACAGGTGTAACATCGTCAGCTTTCCATCAAAATGTCTTTCGATAGCTTTAATACACAGCAATGGACATATGCACACCATCCCATTATGTTTTCCGTGTTGCTTACAGCACTTTTCCATAGCGACCTATGTGTCTTTTGTGTGGAATTGCGAATTTGCTTGATAGGTCCTCTTTCAGATTTGCCCAATAGTCCTTATTTTGGAAATTGGGAATAAATTACAACTTCTCCCCCCCCCCCCTAAAAAACCCGTTATTTTAATTGGGCGAATTTCCAAACACTTGGGTAATCTCGTGTTATCCGTGCAGAGAAGATTCCCCGAATATTTTGCAACATGACGCCACATTTCGGTTGTGTACAGATTGCTTCTGTCAGATTTTGGCCCTAAATTATCCTCCATGCTCCTCATGCTCCTGGAGCATGAATAATCTAGAGTAATATTCTAAGTCCAACATGCTCCAGGAGCATGTTTTGAATGTACACTGTTCCATGAACATATTTGTTATATGCTCCTGGAGCATTGTGCATTCAAAACATGTTCCTGGAGCATGTGTTATATGCTCCCGGAGCATTGTGCATTCAAAACATGCTCCTGGAGCATGTTGGACTTAAAATATTACGCCAGATTATTCATGCTCCCGGGTATATGTTCCCGGAGCAGCTATGCCAAATCTGACAGAAGCGTACATATTTACTCCGTGATTATGATGACGTCACTGGTCGTATAACACGAGATTGCCAACAATTCAACTGGTGGTATAACACGAATTTACCAGACTTTAACCGAGCCATCGTTTATAAATAAATGCGTAGTAAGCATATTCTCTCCTAACTTCTTTATTATTCATTTTTGTTGTGTGTGTGCAGAGATCATCCCAACGACACCACGCCATATCATTACTATGGCAACGGCGAGAACGTGACCAGGACTGAGTGTGAATACTACACCAAGAGCGAAACAAGGCTTACCAGTGGTCACCTCTTCGTTACTGAAAAATACATATTTGGGCGATGGGCTCAAAAATATAACATGACATTTATGCACCCATCATGGAAAGCCAAAGTGTACAATCAGTCCAAATTGGACACTCCATTTATGAAGTTATATCGAGAGAGAAAAATGACAAAATCAAAAATAAAACTCACACAGCGTCACTACATTCCAAAGCTGCTCAACATGACCGCGGATCGATAACTGATACTAGGTCACAGTCATTCGGTCGAATGATGATGGGTGATAAGTCAGATCGGCGGCGCCACAATGATTTGGACAATGGTATATTCATGCACGTAGGGGGATCGACAACAAATAGTTCTCACACAAAGAAAATAGTTTTACTAACAGTGGCAGGTGACGAAGGGACACAATGCTTTTGTTTTTTAGCGACATTTATAATGTTTACACAGAGTAATAATTTATGTACAGTAGATTATTTTCAAGTTTTAAAATGATTATAGAATTTGTAATTAGTGGCCTCCACTATAATCAGCTGCTTATAATGATACAATGTATCGATTTTGTAAGCATATTGTAATGTCAAAACCGATAAGTATAATATTATCATACTCAATGCAGGCTTTTGAAGTCTGGTTTGAGAATTTTGCTGAGTATATGGTCAAATCAAGACCCAGGTACGTTTTTGCACGGAGCCGATGTCATTGGTCCAATGTCATTTCAGAGTTACGAACTGCACGGTCTAAAACCAATGATCTACTCTAACACAGTAACTGTACCCCTATAATGGGTTATTCCAGTTGAAATCCATACACCATCTATGGAAGGCAAGATCTTCCACTCAGGTAGTGAGAATTTCAAATGGTATTACCTGAATGGATGACTCCGTGATTTGAAATCCACACTCCTGTATGGCAGATTAAGGTCATGTCTTCTATACGGGGTGTATGGATTTCACCTGGAATAGCACAATGAACAAGGAATAAAGACTCCTTACTTTTTAATTTTTTTCTTTTAATTTACAAATATCTGTGTGACAGATATTTGTAAATAAAAAGAAAAATCTACCCTGAAAATACGATCGTGCCCTAGCAACTGTAGGCTATAGATTAGCAACATATTGCTTGATAACATAAATACACTTTTGGAATTATTTTTCATTTAATATGTTTACGTTTACGTAGTAAACCAATGACGACGTAAAATTTTAGTCAATCTTGGACCCCCGGAAGGGCTGGCTACAAAGAAACAATTACCGTTCCAAAAATAGCAATCAAGCTTAAACTAAACACATCACAAGAAATAAGTCCCCCTCTGCACATTTCGTCATAACATCATAAAGTAAATCTTTGTACCAATAAAACTTACTTAGAAACAATTATATGAGTGTTTACTAGGTGTTGTGTGAAAATAAAAGATGTCCATGACTTCATGGCTGAATGAACCCCAATTGAAGACAAAAACTGCCCTTTCCAAAAGTCACAAAGTAGGCCTATGGTTGTTAACTGCAAGGCGTATTGGGACAAAGAATGGAACTGGCATCTTACAACTCACTGTGCTGAACTATGCACCAAGGGGACTTGCACGGCTGAATGATCAAGAATCGATACACATTACTTTAAATGTTAACTTGGTGAGGATATTAATTTAAACTGTACTCAGCCACATGGGTTTTTCCAACGCTCTGCAGGGTCTATTGTTCTATTGTTTCCGATTAGAGCGCTGACATATTGGAAAATGTTGCCAATCAATATTCATGAGAGTGTACATTCAACGTCCAGTTTGCGAAATTGGGTGAGTTGTGTTTGGTAGGTGTGAAATACATCTGACTGGGCGTTTTAATTACGTAACGAATAAAGGCATTGACATCATCGAATGGCTGCCCAGTGCTGTTATGTGTTTAGTTATTATATAGGCCTAATAATTATTATTAAATGTATTCATCATTCCTTTCTTTTCCCTTCTCTGTACTTACGTACTTATTCTTTCCTAGGCCTACACTTTATCATTCCCTCGCTCTCATTGTCCCCTCTCACCCTCCCTCTCTCATTGCCAACATTTTCCTTATATTTCTATTTATCTACTTGTCTTTATTATATCTTTTTATTTCTCCCTTCCTCCAGCCCTCTCTCATTCTCCATCTCCCCTCCTCCTCTCTGCCTCCCTCCTCCCTCCCAAGACTTCTCACAGAGGTGAATCTGCCCCTCCCCAACCCCCTTCCCTCTTTGGGTACGCCACTATTTCTATACCAATCTCCTTCTTAAAATAAAATTAAATGGAAATTTCTTAAAAACAACCTTTATAGGCCTATACTTATGCTTACATGTATACGTATAGCGATTACCATTATAGTGTAATATAGATATATGGACTAGACATGGCAGCCTTCATACATTCTAATGTGTAATCGATCAGCGAGAGCATTCAATTTATTTAAATGAAACGCCTAACGTCAGGTGGGTGGTAAAGATGATTGCATCGACAGCTAAAGCCTCCTCATATACTTCAGACCCACACAAGCACACATTTGGGATACGTGAGTACAATGGTACCACTTTACACATGACTGCCCTTACACATGATTGTAGTGTGGTCACTTATTGATACTCGCCTGTTGTGTAGAGCGTTAATATGATGCCGGATCAGTGACCAATTTAATGGAGGAACCCCTTTATTCGAAACAATGGTACCACTTTTATGAATAGCCTGTCGCAACTTCTAATCGGCATCAAACGAACAAAAGATTATATAATCTATTGCGACTCTATTTCTATTTAAAAGCTCTTTGGGTTTTTCCATTAGTAACAAGCCATGAATCAACTTTTGTGACAAGCATAGGCCTACTTGTGACTTTCGAAAGGGGCAGTTTTTTGCCTTAAATTTAGGCTCATTCAGCTCTGAAGTCATGGAAATCTCTCATGTTCACACAACACTTAGTAAACAGTCATATAATTATTTCAAAAATAGTTCTAATGGTACAAAACGAAAACTTACAATGTTATTATGAAATGTTGAGAGGGGGACTTATTTCTTGTGCTGTGTTTATAAATTAGCCCCGATAGAGGGCAGGGTCTTAAGAATAAGGGAAATTACAGGGTAGATATTAAACGGAAGAAAATACATATTCATATTATTTAGATTAATTTCGTTAAAACTGCTGAATATGGTCAGTTTAACTTATTTTAACTTATCAAATTACTTGTTTTATATTCTATGATGTCAAATATAGCTTCAAAAATGTTGTATTTTCGACATAATAATTAATTGATTAATAACAACAGATGGCGTTATCACTGCACTAAAATGATTGATATGATCATTTAAAGACCAGTTGTAGAATGCTTATTATGATCATTTTAGTGAGGTAACTAGGTTGGTATAATACAACAAGAGTAGTGTATAGTCAGTATGCGGCGAACACAACGATCATGCTGAATTATGATTTGAATGAAATGGAACTGGTAAAACTATTCGCCGTAGAAGTACCGTATTAAGAGGATTAACTATACCAGCCTACCATAGCAATAGATGAATACAATTTTTGAATATATCGCCAAGCACTACAACGTCCACGTGGTACCTATGCATTGAACCATAGATGTCAAAGAAATGCTGATCACTAGCACCTGTAAGATTAGTATCTTTGAAAAGAGCGGTATTGTAATCAATCTATGATTGCAGACATACACTGGTGATGAGTGCATCCTGCTTGTAGTGCAGGGCGATATATTCAAATATTGTATTCATCTGTTGCTATGATAGTTAATCCTCTTATTACGTAACTTCTACGGCGAATACCACTACTTTGCATTGTATATATAAGTGCAATTTTTGCGTGTTGTACTAAGCATACGGGTTTTTAATTCTTATTATTCTCAAAACAGTGACACCAACTCAGAATGGACCTACTTTGAAGTACACTCTCAGTCTCAAACATTTAATGTTAAACATTTTATTACCCCACACATGCACATACAGCCCACGCCTTCCAGACAATCCAAACAAACACAAAACGTTTAAATGTCGGGTTATAGTGCTATAAAAGGTATAAATGTTTTAATGAACATTAAAAACATTTGTGAACACTTGCAAAATATTCTTACATAAATGTTATCTAAGTGTTAAAAAATGTAGAGTTTAACCCATCTAGAAAACACCAAAGGTCACATTTTTATGTCAAAACGAACATTTTTATACCTCTTTTCTTAATATAAGTGCATTTTCACGCTTTTAACACCTATAAAGAGCAAAATTTGCCTTTTGACCTTTTTGGTAATAACTCTTAGATAGGTCAAACTATGCATTTTCTAAATCCTTATGACTAGAGGAATACATATGTATACTTTGTAACACTTTTGGGGCAAGTTTTAAGTTTCACTCCTGTAGAGTTGTTGCTCGGTTACGCAAAGTCTATCATTATTTTCGACAGGTCTCATGTTTTAATAAAATACATAATTCTGAAGAGTAGCGTTAGGGTTAATCCATGCCAACAGAATCACCCACAGAACATGGATTAAAACGTTTAACTATTAAGTCTGAGGCCTTTTTACACCAAAGATATGTCAAAGGAGAGTTATGAAACTTATCGGAGCCGGACATTTATTCATAGGATAACGTTGCGCGAGGTAGGATGTGTATTTTATCATTTGCCGGGTTTCTTTTACAGACACAAAATTTATTGCAGAACGCCCCAAGGTACTGCATGGCTCTTTTCCTCTCATGTCCGGCTCTCCTGATTCCGGGGTCCGGGGTAAATATTATATATAGGCTAGTTAATAAAGTAAACATTAACCAATAGTATTGAATAGACCTCATGTATACGATCCACTTATAAGAAGTAAGCCTCCGAAAATCGCCGGAAGCAGCGGCCAAAACGGCGGCAAAAGTGGATCCCAATGGTCATTCTGAAGCAGCCATCAGCCGAGATGGCGATAGTCTAAAACTAGTGAGTCTTTTTTGGATTTGGCAATAATATAAAAAAAAAAAACAAGTTGAATAGACCTGTTGTGCATTTCACGTTTATCTTGTCCTTCTTAACAATATAATGATGGCAGAAATGTGCAATTTACATGTAGCCAATAAATTTATAATAAACATGCCGAAAATGAGATTAAATATACGTGTGTCGAGTTTCATTTCAGTTGTTAAAATACAGTTTAACATTTAAATTTAAAGTTTATTCGCCCGTTCATTTGCCCGACCATTCGCCCGTTCATTTGCCCGTTCATTCACGAGTTCATACGGCCGTTCACACGCCCGTTTATTCCTTCATCATCATCATCATCAGTCGGCTACGGAGCAGGCGACTACAAGCTTTCTCCAACTGTTGTGATCTTGGGCAAGCAAACCAATTTTGTTTGGCTGCAGCATCCCTTCAGTATCTCCTAGGAGGTGCTGGACATACTGTAAGTACAGTGTGCGCGGCCGTCCCGGTTTCCTCTTCTGTATTGAACTATTTATGGTCAGACTGATACCTAGGAAATTAATTTGACAAATTCGCACTGGCGGTGTGTGGACACTGATTGGGTACGAATTATTTTGATACAGCCTGTATTCCTGTGATATCCTCGTTAGGCGGGAAACAGGTACTCCAATTGTGTCAACTCAAGGATGATACATTAAGCACGTAATCTTATCTGACAGCATTTTGTCTCTCATTCTGACGTATCTAATATTGGGTTGATACACGGTGCTAAATTTCACTCTTTTAAGTCGGTCGTTGAATAGATCAGTAGGCCGGTGTAAATCTAGATTTTTCAATTGGCTATTCCTTTTAAAATACACACTACCTCTGCGGAAAAATTTGAGAACATGTTCCACAGGGGGAGTACGAATTTCAAATGGAATGAACACATTATTCAGCTTCATTTGAATTTCATACACCCTGTGAGGAATATCTGAATATTCCACAGAGGAAGGGTGAGTTGCAAATAAAGTTACTTTTCAAACTCTTCCACAGAGGGAGTGCGAACTTCAAATGGAATAGCCCAACTGGTTTAATTCATGTGATGTAGTCAACAATATCCGATGTCTGCAGCATAATCCTAGATGTGTTATTTTGTTACCGGATAAGAAAAGAAATTGGGGTAACGAAGGTATTATTAGTCAATCTGAATTACCTGTGGATTGTATGAAGTATATATAGGACACCAAAGAAGTCAAGTAGTATTCGTACGTGTATTTTGGTCATTGCGTTTTCTTTTTCTCTACTTCTTCATCTGCTTCTCCTTCGTTTTCATTATCTTCTTCTGCTTTTTCTGCTACCATCACTTTCTTCTTCTACAATTACGTAAATTATTTCTTCATCTGCTTCTTTTCTTCATCTTCAACATTCTTCATTCTTCTCCTTCTCTTCCTTCGTTGTCTTCTTCTGTTTTTCCCTCTGTATCTCGCTTTAAACATCTGTGTCTCCCTCAACTTTATTCCATCATCGTGTTCATTCCTATTTCTTGCGATATCAACAAATTACATTTATTTGTCTTCCTCTACATTTACCTGTACGACTGTTCCCTGAATAAGTTGATTTACAATACCTTCAACTTGCCTTATTTTTAACACAAAAATCGAATCTTCGTCTTGAGAGATTCTACCATGCTTACATTTCGTAAAGATTTTGGAAATGCCAAAGATTCTACCCTACGATTCTAACAAACACTATGGCACAATAGCCGAAGATTATAATGGGTAGTTATATCTCGTGCAATGTGCCTAAATGTCACATTTGATTAAAATACGGCCATTTTGCGAGGTGCCCTTTGTCACTGTGTGTCGTTTGTCGTCGTCTGTTCATGATCTTTATAGCTACACGATGCGGGGCCAGATGTCATAATGTCAACTCGCACATTTAGCATGGTCTCATAAGCGATGGTTAGCCTTGCATTAAGAGAACGAGCACCAACAACTTTTGCATACTTGTAGGACATGCGTCAGGACGTTAAAAATTAAAAAATGGAATATGCGCCCAAATATCCGCAAGTTTCCAGAAGGTTAATCCAACCTAAAAAGCAAACGTTTAAAAATATCAAGGTCATCACCTGTGTCCCGATTCTTTCCTCTGTACTTTGTCCATCTCTTTTTGTACAAGATCTTTACTACTGCAGACAAGTGCTTATCAATTTATTATATACTATACTGGCGGAACTTTGATCACTACCGTTATCTGAGAACCCACATGTTACTTTTATGCCTAGGGACCCATACACGTCTCTGGTAAACATATTTTTTTATCGTAAATCCAGAAATTGAGCTGTCAAAAGGGCACACTTTACGCAAAACCGTTTTTAATTATTCATACTATATTTTTTGCGTGGCTAACTTTGGAAAATAATGTTGAAGATATTTGAACAGGAAAACGGTGCCACGGACAGCTTTGTTGGCCCATGAGGAAGGGCAGTATATCTACTAATTCGCATTGTCAGTAATCATGATTGGAAGCAATCAATTTCGAATCCCTCTGCGGGTATTTTCTTGAACAGCCTATTCTGAAACATAAATAAAAAAAATAAATGTAGATATTTATATAGCGCGTTATGCCGTAAACAGCCTCAAAGCGCTTTAAATTTATTCCGCCGTCATTAGAATATGTCGGAACCACGTTTGCAGCCTACAAGTGGCGCAGGGTCTATCAGTACAACGACTGTGACTACCCCTAACAGCTTCCCATTGCACCTGGGTGGGGTGAGGCAAGCGAGGCAAAGCGCCTTACCAAAGGGCGCAACACGGTGGTGGGACGGGGAATCGAACCCACGCAAGTCGAGCAAACTCTCGGATTATGAGTCCAAGGCCGTAACCACTGAGCCACCGTGCCCTATGAACATATGAACATATGCGAGTCATTTTATAGGTAAGAATCGCTAGCGTGCTATTAACGGGAAGTACATGATGCGACACGAGAACAGTTGACACTAGTAATCCTACACCGGTACTTCACTGACTGTAGATTCAATACCAACGACAATAATTTCAACAAAATACAATTCTAGTCCCGCAGTCAAGATTTAAAACATGCTTTCAAAAATACTCCAGGTTTATTTAGAACACGTTCTGCTATTTATGTTCGGGTTCATACATACTGCAAGTAATATGACGGTATGAGTGGATATCCTTCAGCAAGGATGGCACTTAAAAGCATTCTAGACACTTTGATGTTTGATACCGTATTTCATACTAAGTATACAAAGCTGCGAGCGTTATTGTAGTTGAAAAAATGGTATTATACTGGAATTATGCCGAATCCATTTCTACTAAACAAACTTTTGTACGTCACTAAAGAGGCGTCATAAATAATCCAGGGATATAGGTCTCAGACGCAGGTATTAATCAAATCCTTAACTTAGAGGCTTAACCATCGCACCCAGGATTAGTTTCTTGTTGATTTTTATGTTTTATGTAGATGTTAAATCGGGACCAACATGCTGCATATTTTCAAAACCCGTGAATATTGAGTATGTGTATCGGTACTCATTTCCGAGTTTACGCGATTCCCTGACGCAAATTCTAAAGGCCTGCTAACGTCTGCATTTATGGGCGCCAGTGGAATCAGAAGTAAATATGAACTGGTAAATCGTGTAACCCTCGTCTATCGAAGTATTTGTTTTTGTAACACGTCTACCGAAGCTTCGATTCAAAGCATTATTATCTTGTTGTTATAGATATAAACGTATAGATAGGAATTTGATAGTACAAATACGTACCACCAGTCTATATATTATGTTATTAGCTTATAAAATCATAGAAATATGCCATTTATACCAGATATTTTTCACCAGATACCAGGCTAAATATAAAAGATAATCGCTATTTTAATCTAAATACCAGGCATGAAATTAATACCCCACAGAATATGGGGGGTAAGGTGGGGTTTTCGCTAAAATGAGGACAAAGGATTGTCCCATCATTACTCCAAGTATTTTGGCGATAAATTTGAGCATTTAAGCAAATGCTTTATTAGCGTCACGAAAAATTTCTGATGGTAGTGATCATGGTGATGGTACAAAGGTTAAGTTAGCGTTGCCGTATTTGGAGGTTTGTTCGCTGTATGGACGTTTACACATCCGCAAAATGTGAATAAACTCAATTTACATGTATGTCTGTGCTAATTCATGTGTTATGGTACATGATTCGCATTCGTTATGTTTGCAACAAATATGTATATAATATACATGTACATATATAAATTTATCATTGCTATAATTATGAAAAAACATTCTTGTTCTACTGTCATTTAAACCGATTGTGCATTGCATAAAGGTATTCAGAATAGTTTGATCGAGTTTACAGAAATCTATCCCAACAGTAAATCGGAAGACTTACAAAGTTGTGAATATAAATCGAATTTTGCTATGTAATCATATTTAGCATTACCTGTGTAATACAAAACCTTTATACCAAGCCATCTACATTTGGACTATTCCAGTTGAAATCCATACACCCCCTGTGGAAGACATAACCTTAAATTCCTATACAGGAAGTGGAAATTTCAATGGTGGGTACCTAAATGGGTGACTCCGTTTGAAATCTACACCCCCTTTGTGGGATATTAAGGTCACGTTTTCCATAGGAAGTGTATGGATTTCAACTGGAATAGCCCATTTGCTCACAGGTGCAAAGCACTTCGGTTTCAGAAGATTTAGGAATAATTAATTTCCGTAGGCAAAGCTCCAAATCGTATTTGCTTGTACTTCAATTGCCGACAACCATCATGATGTTTTACATATTTATAGGATCCAGTGAGTGTTATAGTAAGCTCAATCAAGCATTGATCACAAAACGTGTTTGATTTGTACAATCCCGGTGTACATTACAATATTCCAGTTGAAATCATGCACCCCCTGTGGAAGATATAACCTTAATCTTCTACACAGGGGGTATAGATTTCATATGGAGTCACCCATTCAGGCAAACCCATTTTGAAATTCACACTTCCCGTGTGGACGATTAAAGTCATATCTTGCATAGGGTATGGATTTCAACTGGAATAGCCCAATATGATGTAACTCTATGGGGAAATAGAGTCATGTGATGTGAAATATCATATCTCATCGTAAGGGTGAAGTAAGACAGTTTTCTGCTAAGATGTTGAAATAGCTGCCTTATGGACAAGCTATTTTTAACATCAATAAAAAGCATCTGTACATGTAAACTCTTAATCTGGCATGTTGACACTGGTATATAGTCTTGGTAGATGTTATTTCTCCTTGTTTGCTTGTTCCGATACTGTTCTCTCATGATGCACAATGTATAACTTATGACCAGACGGGTATTACCTGGATCAGAACTGGTTCCAAATGTAGCCATTAAGATTTTCTCCAGCGCGGATCGCACCCGGGACATTATGCCTCTGAGGTGTTTTTGCTGTAATAGTTGCGATTTCTAACGCTAAAGCGGAATTTATACTACATCTCTGAGCGATAATAATTGGTGTATAGCAAAAGCGCCCTCAATGTTCAAATTAAGTTAATAATGACAAAGTTTTCTATAGAACCAAACAGGCGATGTGCATCTGAGCTGATTCTGCACTCGGCAGTCTTAACTATGGTACACGAGTATTGTCTATCTTGCTCTAAATAGACAGTGAATTGGGCTATTCAGGTGTATTCCGCACCCCCCCCATGGAAGACATTTAAAACAAATACAATTCCAGCTGGAATTGAGATGTGTCTAGAATTCCAGCAGTCATTTTTAACACAGATTCCGGCTGGAGGGTATGGTAGACATTGAGATTAGGTGAAATTCCGGCTGCTAAAATTAACCAAAAAAAACAAGAGTGTGGATTGTGAAAGGCCATGATGTGCCTGTGGAAGACATTCATATTTTTTAATATTCCGGCTAGAAAATGGTCAAAAATGCTCCAATTCCGGCAGGATCTTCACTTATGGTCGCCATCTCGATTAACCTATGAATGACATTTATCATTTACTTGAATTCTGGCTGGAAACTGAAAAAATGTTCTAATTCCAGCTGGAACCCTATGGAAGACATTTACATTTACTTGAATTCCGGCTGGCCATATTACCACAATTCCAGCAGGGTCTTCCATGGGGTTTTCCTGACATGTGAATTCCGGTTGTCAATTTAGCCCCGAATTCCGGGAGTGTCTTCCATAGGGGGGGTGCGGAATACATCTGGAATAGCCCATTACACTACAAAATGTAGTAACTCATATACAATTTCCTTTATTATAAATCTTTCTCATACCTTCAAAGAAGTCACCAGACTTCATCAACCTTTAAGAATCACGCAGGTTTATGTTACGACCCAACTGGGTATGTTTGAGTTTACTTATTTATTACAAAAACACCAATTCGTTCATCAGTTCATTTATGTTTCATTTTTTAAATGTCATTTATATTTGATTTTTAAAGTGTAGTCAAAGATAGATGTAACATGCAATTATTTGATTACGATAATGTAATTAATTTGAGCTGCGTGTGATTTAATTACTTATTAAACATATGTGTAAATGTCAACCTATGATAAAACAGTACGACAGTTTCATTGAAAGGCACCACGGGTCACGAGTTTAATAACAAACAATTAAAGAAAAGGACATCCACCCACCCCACACAAATAAAACCAGTACTTTAAGGGGGTACTACACCCCTGTGGTAAATTTGTGACTATGTTTGCATTTTTCTCAAAAAATAATAATATACTGGTAACAAAAGTTATGTATATTATTGGGGAAAGGAATCCAATTACTACACTGAAGTTTCAGTGACTCAAGACAGGTGGTTTAGTATAAATGATAGGAAATGAGGTACATCCTAGCGGTACCTTATTTCTTATCTTAAATAACGAACCGCTTGTCTTGGGTCACTGAAATTCCAGTGTAGTAATTGATTCCTTGCCCCATATCATATACATAACTTTTATTACCACTAATTAGCTTTTGAGAAAAATGCAAAAATAGACACAAATTTATCGATGGGTGTAGTACACCCTTAAAGGTACTAGAACAAATTCGTTCGATCTTTGGATCGAACATCGATGCTGTTTCAGTTCTTGTTATTAATGAATTAATGTGTTAATGCTAAATTTATATTGGTCAATATCAATACATTGTAAGATTCATATGTTATCACTTCGTTTTACTAAGGGGCCTAATATATAAGCTAGATTTTTTCTCCGTTGCCCTAATACACTCAAACAAGCGCCCGAATGACGTTTATGTGGTTGCGTTGCTTGCGTACGGACAAATCGTCTAGACGCACCCGGGATTAGGTTAGCGCGTGATTCGAATCTGAGTATTATTAGTGGAATTAGTGGAATCTGCATAACGTTTCATCTTCAAACGAAACACACTATTGTTCTCATTTTTTTATTCAACTCTTTCTGTTTTTGATAATTATGTGCATTTCACATCAAGTTGCTACAGGAACTTTACCATGTCTTCCTATTATTATTATAGAAAAACTGAATTACAAAGCAACGTGTGTTGAAAACAAACCTGATTAAGAAAATACTGAGATGCGACATGCTTGCAAAAAGAATTCTCTTGTTAATGTAAGTGTTAGAGTTGAACACTTTTATAATCATGTCACAGAACAAATAATCAAAAAAATATCTGTATGTTGTCCCAAATATTGATTAACCCTAAACTGCCGTCTGCCATGTATTTTGCGTTATCTCATACAAGTTTCAAAATTTTCTAAAAAAATCATTACTTTAAGAGTACATTTTCATGACCATTATTTGGAATCAGCATGAAAAATGCATGTGAAGGGTTTAAACAAACCCAGTATTGGTTTAGTGGTTCTTGAGATAGCTCTTGATATTGTAAGAACATATCAAAAAAACATTTTGTAGAAGATTATCACGCAAAGTATTAACATTTCTTCCGCTTTAATCTTTTGAAATGATGCTTTATAAAAAGCCGATATGTATGTCATGTATATATGCATGTAATCATTTTCGGTGCTTTTGAAAGAGAGTGCATGATTTGTGGTAGAAAATAACAAATTGCAGACATTAATTCAATTCAAAGACTCGCGTAAAGCTAGTTAAGCATGTTAAATGAAAGCATAACACAACACAAGACGCCGTAACGTCAGGTTCTGTTTTACAACTCGATTAAATGAGTTAATTTGGTTACTTAGTCCGGTTTGGTGACGTGAATTTGCAATTAAATCTTGCTAAATGGGGTTATTATTCCACATCATATGGCCAAACACCTGGTGGAAAGAAGTTTAGTTAACACCGTCACTCAGCGCAAAATTAATGCATAAAAACGTTCAAACCATATTTCGAGGGTTGAGAATCAGAAAGCCTTAGCTCACAACCATCGAATTGATAAGTATAAGTTATTAAATAGGTAACACAATAAGTCAAATCAGCCGATGTACGGGATTTTACGATAGTGTCCGAGTCCAGTGTCCACCTTCGAGCTTGAAAACAAAAATATATATAAAATTTCATATTTCTGCGTCCACACCATGCACAAGGCATGATTAAACTTCGATTGACATCTGCTTGGATTTTCTAACACTCTAAGTGTTCACCCTCCGTGTGGACATGATGAATGTGATTATACGGGACTCTGACTGTCCGTCGCCTGTCCCTGCCTTGACTTATGTGGGAATAAAGAGATCCGACGCACTTTATAATGTATCTAAAGCATCACATTTGCTCCTCAATAAAGTGTCTGAAGGGGATTTGAAACGTCATTCACTCCAAGCCGATATGAGGTAATACGATTTAATAGAATACGTTAGTACTTTTTTTCTATGCCGGTGTATGAAAGAGTTGAGATACTTTGATAGTTTGTCAACGTGATCACACTTGTCCAATTATTTACCATTTAGTATGAATACGTGGGGGAATGGAATAGAATCCCAATACAACGTGTAACGCTATATCACACAGTATTGCGTATGCGTCGTTCTTAATCAATTATAAATACAAAGAGGAGTACACGAAAAGCTTGACTTAAAAAGATGGAAGAAAAATTAATGGTAAGGACCAATTCTACGATTTTGCACGTTTGACACTGTGCAATCACAGACATTAAAACTGTAGTGCAATATAGCTTCAGCGTAACATTTTGTATAGTAACATATGTAATACACGTCCCACTGGTCACAGTTTGCTATAATCCAAGACCGAATGAAAAAGACTAGCTTGCGTGTGACGTCCTGTCAACCAGGCCAAAAATGCCATAGGCAATCACGCCGCACCTTTGCCCTGACGTCAGACGCAAACTAATCTTTTATAGATAGCATTATATACCTCATGTATATATTCCTGTGATCTGATTGGTTGAAAGTGTGGTCATTGAATTAGCTATGCTCTAAGAATGAACTATTGACAGGTCATGGAAACGAACTATTGACCGGTCACGTGCATCCCAATCAAACTGCGCAATCGCAACATCCACGTACAGTCCATTCGGTATATAAAACAAATATTGACTGCTTTAAACTCCGACAAGGTCCGCAGAGCTACCACAGTGATTGCTCGCGGGAAACTCAACCCAAACCTCCACGCGGTGCTGGATGGGTCACTCTAACTTGGGCAATGGGGAATAGGCTGGATGCGAGGATTTCAGCTAGCCGGAGGATCATGTTTTGGCCACGGCTTAGCTATCTCCTCGGCTGACTCGGCCTGGTGTGGCTCTGAGAAGATACCGTTTGATTGGTTGAAATGCAAGTTGGCGAAATGAAATCACCGTACAAGAAACTACACAGGAGACATGTGCAACGTGGCAGCACGCGGTCTGGACAATGGAAATAACTAAGGTGCAGTAAAGCATAGAACGTATTGCAGTGGAATAAAGCTATCTAGAGTCTATACGGGATATCTAGCTAATGGTGCATATGACCGTGTTAGTCGAAAGTACTAGTCACTCTATACAAACACCAAGCGAAACTTTATATTCTGGACATGGTTAAAATATTAGATAGTGAACACAACAAGTGTCGAGTATTTGCAGGAGAACTGTCAGTGGGGTACTTATGCAGCACCAACGTGGCCTTTTCAATAATAGACAATTTAACAAAATGTACATTAAAAAATAAGCAGGTGTAGGAGCTGATTAGGTTTCAGGGAGGTGTCTAAAAGCATGTTTGATTGATAAACCAGCTATAAGCAGTTAAGCTTCATTCAATACCATTGAATGTCATGTAAAGTCGATTTCAAGATTTAAATCCCAACTGAAAAGTGACACTATTGGTTTTTACCCACGCGATCACGAAACAGACTTTAATACCGTATGTACGATAAAAAAAGTCTTAAGGACGTCCGCAGGGATGCGACTAAATCACAGGTTTTTGGTCCCTGGTCGGATAGAATTTGTGTTTTGGTAGCGCATGAAGTGTATTATCAAGCCCTCAAGGCGTACTTCTTAATTTGCCTCCCGGGATCTCCCCGTTTTCCATTTTCTAATTTTCCATGGTGGCTTTACGCCTTACATCACGACGTTTTGTAGTTTTTACGATAAATACGTCATGAGTTTCTTAGAGTGAAGAAAAAACACACCAATCCAATATGTAGTACAAACTTTCACAAGAAATTCCCACATTGCATAGCGACATACCATTAGGCTTTCAATACACTGTTAGAAGACGGATTTAAATGTTTAACCAACACGGATTACCAATTGTTGGTTAAAATTTTCACCAAAAATTTATCATGAAGTTTAAACTTGTTGGTTAAAACATTTTAATCGGAGTTGGTTAAAATGTTGACATGTGGTCTAGTCTAACAGTGTATTGCGTGATTTAACGTGCGCAGTGAAGATGTGCACATCGATAATACGTCACCAAGAATTACACTGTTAATACATTGTGTAAACTTGACATTTTGCAATGAAAAACACGATTGTTTGGTAAAAAGTGTTACATTAAGGGGGTACTACACCCCTGCCCAATTTTGTGCCTATTTTTGCATTTTTCTCAAAAATTATAGCACATTGGTGACAAGTCAGATATGTATATTATAGGGGCAAGGACTACAACTACTGTAGTGAAAATTCAGCAACTCAAAGCAAGTAGTTATTGATTTATTGATCAAATATTGGTTTTCCCTCATTTTTGACTGTAACTCCACAACTACTGTCTGTGCTGAAATAAAATTTCCAGTGCAATAGTTGTAGTCCTTACCCCTATAATATGCATATCTTACTTGTCCCCAATGCGCTGTAATTTTTGAGAAAAATGCAAAAATAGGCACAAAATTAGGTAGGGGTGTAGTACCCCCTTAAAATCAACACAAAACGATTTTACCCAACAGCTGAGTTAGTCCAAGCTTCGTTTGATTAAAGTTACACTACGTTTTTGACAATGTAAACACTTAAGTTGGATAACGTTTCTGCTTCATGCGTGTGCTTTGCCTGCTGGGACGGCGTTTAACACTTCTCTGGCATGTCTGTTGAATCTCTTTAGGCTTTCAATAGTTCAGTAGTAGCACATAATTCGTGTAGTAAATTTACCCGCGTAAATGTTTGCTTGTTTGTCACCCTTTTTATTTTGTAGATCCTCAAATTGCTCCCCATACAGTTTGCTCTACAAGTAAATCAAATTGAGTATCCAATGTAAATCAAAGTCATGTTCCTTCTTTAAATACAACCGTTCCACATTATCAGTATAATTAGGTATAGTTTGCATCTAATGAGTAAATGCGTGTTATTCCTGGGATGTTATTCTAAGATGTGTTGAGTAACACATCGCCATGTTGAATTCCTACATTTTATGCACTCGGTGTTTGTTACCACCGCAACGTGAAACATTTCTAGATGTTTTTTAACTACAAACCACACTTAATACGTAAACACTGACACTTTGGTTCTTGACGGTTTTCTATAGTGAAACTGTGATTAAAACTGTTTTGGCACAAAGTGTACAAAATTTACATTTTGATGGGGTACACTTGTCCATAATCACTGGAAACTAACGGGTACCGTATATTATTAATATTTGATACAGCCTGTATAAGTAATAACACAATAAATTGACTTCGTTTTCGTACCGCCCGAACCAATAAGGTTAACTTTACTAAATATAGTTACCATATATTTTTGTTCCAAAAAGCTGAAGCTTTTCTCCAGTAAATACTAATCGGGTGTAAATCGCTGTTTCCTATCTTTATGTCCCTTTAACCTCAAAGAAATTTATAAAGCACACTTCGCAATTAATATAGTCACATTTATTTTTCCTTGTACATTTTCAACCGCACCTGTTTTATTCCTGTTAGTACATAAACCAACGTTGAAGTTAATTAAATTTAGATGAAGAAGACATGCAGTTCATGGGTATGAGTAGATTGACGTTGATCCAGTACCGCAGCCAGACTTTTTCAGAGGGTGCAAAGGAAGGGGGAGGGGCATATTAATTTCTAAGCGCTCTTGAAGCAAAGTCATTGTTCATTGAATTTACAACCGTATGACAAAACAGCCGAAAATAGTAAAATAGACAATAAATTCATTTCATTCGGCTGCGAAGCAGGCGACTACAAATTTTCTCCATGTACTACGATTTGAAGCCAAAGTTAGTGGTAATGGCATCTGGCAGTAAAATGTTGTCGAAGTCCCCCAACAGTTTTTGCCCATAAGACAAGTAGGATGTTATTTGCCTTCCAGGTCTTCTTTTACCATGTAATGGGGTAGAGAGTATATCTTCTGCATGGTTCATATTCCTGCTTCCTCAGGATATGTCCCAGGAATTGCAGTTGTCGTGTTCTGACAGAGTTGATAAAGTTACTGTCACACTACACCGAATAGGTCTTCCGTACAAGAAACGGATGGTATTTTAGTAAATCCGTTGTTGTTCGTCAATGATCGTTTTATGTTCTTTTTATGTCCTGCTATCATCCGCCAAATGCGTTTCGTGTTAGGTGATGTTCGTTAAGTCCGTCGGCAAGTTTTGTACATGCACAAAACTTGAAACGGAGTGTACCGAATACACATGTTCGGTATTTATCCGATGTGTGTTCGTATGGTGCTGCATATTGCCGGAGTTTGTTCGCTCTCCTTTCGTTCATGTTCGTTCTTTGTTCGTTGCACTCGGCCCGTGTTCGTTGCAAATACGTTCCTGTGAGACCTTCACCACCGGATAGCATATTTTTGCATTCGGTGATGTACGTTGACCCAGACCGTGTTAGTGTCACACTACACCGGATCGGTCTTCCGTATAAGAAACGGATGGTATTTTAGCAAATCCGTTAGTGTTCGTCAATGTTCGTTTTATGTTCTTCATATGTCCTGCTATTATCCGCCAAATGCGTTTCGTGTTAGGTGATGTTTGTTTAGTCCGTCGACAATACGTTTCAAGTTTTGTGCATGCACAAAACTGGAAACGGAGTGTGCTGAATACACATGTTCGGAAGTTGTCCGATGTGTGTTCGTACTGTTCTGTATATATACCCTGGGTTTGTTCGTTATTCTTTCGTTTATATACCGCAGGTGTTTGCAAGGTTTCGCAGGCGCTTGTGCCGGATATAGGCCTATGGCGAACATGTGCTTCGATCATGGGGGGGGGGGGCGACTTTCTGAAGGGTGTGTGACGCAATATCATATTTCCCCCAGTACTTTAGTGACTGACAAGTAGAAAAAAGGGGAAAGGAGAGAAAAAAGAAAAGAAAGTGAGAAAAATTGAAGAGAGAAGAGAAGAAAAAGTTAAATTGCACGTAATTTAGTAGGCCTATGCATGTAAGTAGTATTGAGGAGGGCACTTTCTGAAGGGTAGAGGACGCAATATCAAATTCCTACCAGTTTTAGTAATTGACAAGAAAGAAAAAAGAAGAGAAAAGGTTAAATTGTACGTTATTGAGTAGGCCCAGGATAGTATATAGTAAGCCTAAGTATAGGCCTGTGATTATTATAGGCAGTGCTTAAATGTGGTTCCTTGGCCCAAAAGCCTGTGAAAATTACTGCCGGCCCGTCGATATGTAGAGCCCGTGACATTTTGTCACCAAAGTCAGTATTTAAGACGGACTTAGGTCTATTACTGACTTTAACAATATCCATGCATGCTTTACCTGAAATTACGAGTCTGAAGTCTTATATCTAAGTGTCAGTGGATCAGTGTAACATTTTAAATTTTGCAAATTCAGTTCGGGACTTCAGGCAATAATAGTGTAAAATGATGCACCAAAACAATTTTCCAAATTTTCCATTTTAAAACTAAATTTTTACACAATAGGCCTAGGCCTAATAATGTAGCCCTACAGTCCTCGTGCAAATGGCTTCAATTGGACCTTCATTTTGAAAAATGGACAAGTCTTCCTTTTTGCTTCTGCTATGGACATCCACGTGTTACTTTTAAAACAATTGTTTATATTATACAATAATGGTGAAAACTTTTCAATGGCTTCAATTAGGCTTTCGTTTCACCAATTTGCGGCTGTTTCAAACAAAATCAGTACCCAATAATAGTGCTAAAATTGATCCAAAAAATGACAAATGGCTTCAATTGGGCCTTCATTGTCCAAAGGTTTTGCCCCCGGACGCTGGTTGCCCTGATATATCAGATTTGTAGTACTTATTAGCCAATATTTGACCATTTTCGTCAAAGTTTTCCCCCTTAAAAGTTGTCTTTCCCCACTTTGTTTACCCTCTGAAAAAGTGCTTGCTACGTCACTGCCTCTAAGGGGTCAAAAACCCTCTCAAACACCCTCTGCTCCCCCACTTTTCTGATAGGGTGGACGTCCCTGTTGGTGCCACATGCCACGGATTCGCCGGTCATTTGTCGGACGTTGAACGATTGAATATAAAACGCCTGCAGGATTATTAGCGGCCACAACGCATAGAGAGACGAACGGGAATCGGACCCCAAATCCGGACATTTGTCGGACGTTGACCCCCAAATCCGGTCATTTGTCGGACGTTGAACGATCGAATATAAGACGCCTGCAGGATTATTAGCGACCACAACGCATAGAGAAACGAACGGGAATCGGACCCCCAAATCCGGTCATTTGTCGGACGTTGAACGATCGGATATAAGACGCCTGCAGGATTATTAGCGTCCACAACGCATAGAGAGACGAACGGGAATCGGTCCCAAAATCCCACCGAATCTTCTGCCGGACTGGTGATTTTTCCACCGAATAAAATATTGTTGTATTCGGTGATGTACGTTGATCCAGTCCGTCGTAGTGTGACAGACCTATAAGAGTGTTTGTGGTGGTATAGACTCTTTCATTACTAACATGGTCAGTGCGCTTGATGTTCAGCATTATCCTGTAACATGATGTACCAAAGGCGTTGATCTTATTTTCCATGTCATAGATATCACCCAGGATTCGCAGCCGTGGCATATAGCAGGTAGGATCAGTAGCGTAGCCAGTGGGGGACAGGGGGGGGGGGGGCAGAATGTTCCCCTGACTAAAAATAAAAGAAACAAGTGCCCCAGCCCCGATAAAATATAAAATATATAAATGAAAAAAGAAATGGGGCAAGGACCCCGTTTCCCACCAACGAAGATGCAAATTTAAAAGTTGCAATTTATTCCATTGGATGCCCTATTGATTCGTACACCAATTGTTCTCGGACAAAAGAACTTTTTAGTGGATGTAGAATATTCGATGTATCATGTCTTCGTTATTTAATCTATTCCTATTTTATTTCCAGAGATTTTATTGTAGAAACCAATGGTGGGCCCCACTACCCCCGGTCATTTTTGATGGGGTAAACATTTTATCAATGAAATGAGCGCAATGGTTGGATCTACGATTAGCTTAGGTCGTATGTAAACGCGTGCGTTTTTTATGACGGATAAAAATCTTAGGGGGTTGGTACACATAGTAGTTTCAGGGTTAAAGAAACCTGTGCTGTACCAATGGCATATTTGTCATTCGATATGTTACAGATATGTTATAAATACAAATTAGTCTCCTCTGAAAGGTACATTATGCCCTTGTTGAGTTTTTAAGTGTAGATGAAATTTCTATTCGGATGCTAGTGACGCTATTATGATATAGTGATCATATTTCGTGATACTCTAATTGTCATGTATTATTGTTATTTGATTTATAACATAGCACTAATACTCAAGAATAGTATGTAATTACGATGAAACCATTAATTGTACAAAAGTATAAAATATGTCAGGAAATACACGAAGTCTCAGGGGAACCGTACCATCGGAAAATTACATTTTTGAGTATTTTAATGCCACAACGAAACAGAACGGAAGAGTGTTCGTTTCTAAGTAATGATATTTTTTGAATTTCGTAATTGGACTTATCCATGGTTGAATTACACAACATTTTGAAATTGTTTAATCCATTTCACAAGTCAAAAGGAACATGTATTGAATCATTCATGACAATACTGCACTGAGTACTTCGCTGCAATAGGTAAAAGGATTGTCTTAGTTAGGAATTCGACTTATCCCCCGGTTAACATCCTCGTATATCACTAAGATACCAATAAGACATGCTCATCTGTCAAGACACAGTTCACTGATTGCAATATGCGTGTACATTCATTCAATGACCTTTGCATGCATTTGGGTACAAAAATACAAACATACCTTGAGGTCAAGTTTGGAATCATAATTACTAAATGGAGGTCATGGAACTGTGGCACCGTAGTTGAAACAATTACCAAGCGAGCATTTGTATTATACTGAAGCCCGTGATTATCTTGTATAACCAAGGATCTATTATAAGGTGTATACAATGTAATCTGATTTGAGATTATTCCACGTGTCTTTACATAAATGTTTTAATGGAATAATTCAGTGCAATAATCAGACAGTGCAGTACGTCGCGAAAATACACTAGTTATTCAATGCATATGCATGTGAGTTCTGTAACTTCTGCTCAATGTAGACTGATTATATACTGGGCTTGGAATAGTTATCGGTTTAATCATCATACATCATGTACATTACAACATAATCCGCACATAAGGTCAAGTTGAACAAATTGAATGTTGTAATGTTTACATTAAGATCTTGAAACGAGCCGAGTAAGCATCTGTACTCGTGATGATATATCGATCACATGTATAACAAGCTGAAATACATGCACACGTACAGACAAACACTGTACATCTAGTCGATGATGCACTTGAGAATTTCATTAACATCATAGCTAGGGGCGCCAAAGAGGATGAGCCTTTCCTAAGAACCATGCAATCAGACAACATGTAGCCATAGGCACCTGTGAGAGCTAAAATCCTAAATCCCAGCTATATACTAATATCGTGGAAAGTGGGTCGATCGAGGCTCATTGGGTTTTTACGTAGTAGTTCGTTTACCTTATTTTATTTAAAGTATTGAAATAAGTATATGTATGAGATAAGAACGAATACATTCGGTGAATCATTAATGTGTTTCTAACCTATAGGCGTATACACTGCACTTTGCTTCGAGATAGACCAGTATGTGATGCGTCTAAAGTCACGTCACCGATCGCGAACTCGAGATAGCCCACAAGATAGACCAGTATGTGATGCACTTTAAATACGATATAGGAAATTAACTATTTCACATACAGAACTACAACTTTAGTGTAGTTTTAAGCAATATTGCATACGTAAATATAATTCAAGATTCCACTTAAATAAATCTTATTAGTAATTAGTATATGATTTAATTTAAAACCACTTTCATGAAACTCCATAGTCTTATTAAATAATAGAAAAGTAAACTTAATACGAAGATTTTCAATTGCGATTTTCTCGAAATACGTGTTTTTCGAGATAGACCAGTATGTGATGCGTCCGACGATATGAAGCAGTTCAACATCAATCTGATTCGGACATAGTTCAGACCTGTTGTAGGCTATCCTGCCTATAAAAATAGTAAAATCGAATTATTACGATGAGTAAGGGTGGCGCTTTTTAAAAGACCACTTGAAGCCCCGGTGTTCCATATAATTGACTTATCCATATCCAGCCTTTATTGATAGCAGTTGATGAGTGTGGCCCATTATTACCACCCACCCGCATTAGCCTTTTCGAAGTATGGCGTACAGTAACACAATAGGAGGGCAGTCTTCAAGTTGGGTAAAACCCTGCAAATTCCAAAGATTTTACCCACTTCGTGCAGCGCCATCCTATTGTGTCCGCCATATCTAGAAACCGCTAATTGAAAGTTATTGAAATCAGAGGCAGCTAGTGATGCGCCAAACGCAACAATGAAGTCAAATTACTGACCAACTCACTTACCCAGCAAACACAAAACGTTTTCGACATAATTCGCAAAAGATTTAAAAAATATATCCATACCCCCAATGGACGGCATGACCTTAGGGAGTGTAGATTTCAAATGGAATCATCCATTCAGGTAACCACATTTGAAAACCACACATCCTGTGGTTACCTGAATGGATGATTCCACTTGAATTCTACACCCCCTGTGTGCGAGATTATGGTCATGTCTTCCATAAGGGGTGTGTGGGTTTCAACTGGAATATCCGATGCGTCTGAGATCAAAATATTGATGGTGGTTTTAGGAGACTATTCTGTCTTCTTTCATTTTGAATTTATGATGGAGCTAGTTTTATTTTGTCTATTTCTCAGTTTTACTATTGTCGCTGAGGACTTCTTTGATTTTGATTATTTTGTTTGTCAATAAGTTCACTTCCTTCCAAAAGTAGTCAAATTTGACATGACCATCCGGCAAATTAGATTCAATTTGGACTTGGAACCGTGTGTGAGAAAATAATAAATTGTAAAGCCACTAGACAATAATTTTAAAGTGTAAAACGCGCGGCTAGAGTGTAGAGGCTTACTTGATTTTATCAACAGATGATATCAACCGCTGTTATTTTTAGAGTGTCTGTGATCAAGTAAATCTAGACATTGCAGGGATGTACTAAAGCTGAGTTTATACTAGAACGCTTATGTCCCATTTTAGCACTAAAATCCGGGGGTGCTCGCTGGTTCCTTTTCAGCGATTTTGGTTTATCGATGGGTGGGTTTTCAGTGGACACAAATAGAGTCAGCAATCGAAAGTCTGCGATGCACAGCCACGTAATTTTTTTTCAAAGACCCCTCTCCATTCCGGGTTAGTCCCGGAGTCACTTGAGCAAGCAATTTGATGTAAGAATTCTTGGAAAAACCCGTAGGTTACAGTATATATAGTGAGGGTGGAGTGTAACACTTTGATCCGAAGAGTCCATGAAGTCTGCACTGATAAATTATTACATTACCAATAGATTTATTATTTTGTTAATTAATTTGTTTTTATAAATCTTGATTACCAACTTTCGGAAGTGAATTTATTCAAAACAATAATTATGAACTTGGATGGCTGCCCTAAAAATGCGTATTGTTTTATTTTGATGGCCGTGTTTAGTGGAAATGTAAAAGTGACGAGCGATGCGCAAATCCAGCTTAAACCGGATATCGGATGCATGTGCTATATTTGCCGGAATTCTTTGTCATATTCCCACGGCAAAAGCGTGGGCTTTCCTGTTCGTGCGGCTCCATATGAAATAAATGGATTCGTATTTCGATTATCAGTGTGTTTGAATAAGATTAAACCGTCCCTTTCTCTCATTTTTCTACTCTCCATCTCCTTCAACTGCATTTTGACACGGTTTGCAAAAATAGCCATGAGTCCTTATAGCCACTGGGTCACACGCAAGTGATTTTACAGTTGTGGGAGGACAAGATGTTGATTCAGCTATCAAATATTGCAGCTTGACCAAATGCCTCATACTTTATTCTAATGGCATTTTCCCAACTGTATACTTTATTATGGTACACCCTGTATTTCGGATTCGTATTTAAAGGCCCTTTCAGTGATTTCACAGGAACATTAAAAAATGGAAATTTGTCAGAGTTGCTTAGAAATAAAGAATAAGTCTACAGAATTTCATTAAACCACTTTTCCCTGAATACATCGACAAATTAGTCAAAAAACAGAAGTTTTAGAAAGGTTTTCTACTTCAACTCAGATCGACTCGAGAAAATCGAGATTTTCGTACAGTGCGCCACCAATCGACTGGAAAAACTTCCTAGTCCAGTGTTTCTAACACGGGGAAGTAGAGTCTAAATTGATTTAAAACAGACGCTTAATTTTTGTAGTAGAAAACAAAATAAGCAATTAAACATGTTAAAGGTCACCGAGGCAAACTAACGGTCAATTCAAATATGAAAAACAGTTAAAATTGTGTATTTTGTTTAAAATAGTAGCTACTGATGTAATAAGTAGTAGAAACAATACGCAACGCGTGTTGGTACGTGGAGAGTGAGCTTCTTTCGATCTCGAGTCGGACTTTTTGTACTGTCAGTATCATAAGTCCAGAATCATGCAAATGCTTTATTTTGTCTAAAATACACGGCTTTCGACCGAACCACTAGCAGGCTATGTTAGCACATCTTTGCCAATTACAAAGGTACCAAAATCTGAATTTTGATGATTTTTACGATCGTCCGGATGAGCAAATCACTGAATGGGCCTTTAATTGAACGACTTACAAGCAACTACGCTTATACATGAATATCCAGTTAACAAATTATTCAATTGCATATGGAATAAGAAACCCTGATACAATTTTGAACAAAAATGTAGTTTGTTTTCAATCTGATAACCGAATTACCGGGCCGAATTACATGAATTAGGCAACTTGATATCGCATCTCGAATCTCATTTTCTGAATGTAGGGGATATAAATAAGCACGTGTTATGAAATAATATTAAAAAATAACAGAAAGAGGACATTTTGGTACCAGGAGTGGGTGTTATCAAAACTTTAATGCAATTAGTTTACATATCAGTTTCTACTATTGTCAGTCGTGTCCACACGAAAGGCAGGCACTCGGATGTACCTTTAACATTTAATAAGAGTTTCGTCCATGCAGCCACAATTGGAGGTTTGACATTCCAAGGGAATTCATTCCAACTCAAACCCTAAGATATTTAGGGAGTTTAGATGAACCATAGCCTACAACAAAAAATATTTTTATGTTTTCTCAAAATATCGAGAGCTATCTCTTGAGCCTCTGAACAATACAAGGCTTGTTTGTACTTATTTTAATGCATTTTTCATGCTGATGTCAAATATGGTCATGACAATTTACAATTCCGAAACTTGTCGTCTGCATTCGACATCCGTGTGGAGAGAGTTAAGGGCACTCAAAGGAAACTTGGAGGTTTGTGCCGTGTGGACACGTGCGAGTAATTTATTCAGAGGTTCATTGTATGATCGTGCATAGTGATTGGCCAATTCGTTAATTCTACGCCAATCACATTGTAGTCTCTTAAGGGTTGGCTCGGGGGGGGGGGGTCTGCTGGCAAAATCATCGTATGGACACAACTCAGAGTGACTTAGAATTCATTTCTACACTTGGAGGTTCGAATACTTTTATGCCCATTTGAGCATGGCTATTGTCACGGGACAATCAGCTTAGCCCACCTACAACACCTGCAAACCTTCTCATAAGTATTTTGTTCTTTTGTGTTTGTTTCAGATGCTGGCCAAAAAGAAATGCTAGTGGAATTTACCAATGCGTCTCACCAACTACCAGTTATAACAGACATCAGTACTCTATGTACACTGCTACCGATGTGAATGTATCATCTACGTAACGTAGCCATGCATATATACCATCAGCATCGCCCCAACTAGCTTGGAGGCGACGGGCTCCATTTCGTGCAAGTGGGAGCAATCATGTGCTTCCGAAATCCTTTTACTGGGAAAAGCTTAGTAAGTATTTTGTGTTTAAAAATTTCATAATTTCATTTCCGAAGTATTCTTTAAGGATTTTATTTGATTGTTGTTTGTTATTGTTTTGTAACCCGGTGGGGGTGAGGGCGCCTGTAGGAAAGACCCCTGCGTTCGCTAATGGTCCAGTTTTCATACGAAAAAGGAATAATCTAAAACCACTAATCACTCCAATTATTCCCTGCTGATCCCCTATTCATAGAAAGAGGGCGTGAAGGTTCCATGTGAACATTATCATATAACAGTTTCTATAGTTGGTTTATCTACTTGTCTGACCATGCATTGATGCGTTTCAAACGATGTATAGCCTACTTTGATCAGCTCGTAATCGTTGGGAATTATTAGGCTTTTACCACTATGCCGAAAAGTAGACCAACGTTAAGTGTCACAATGGTTAATGTAGTATCTACAACACATCAGTTACTAATTTACTGCTTTGTACTAATCCCACAGTACAGTATAATAGGGACAGAAGAGCACCCTACACCCACATATTCTTTTGTGGTGCACTGACAAGCTCAAATAGGTGTAAACAATTTCTGATTTTCGACGATTAATTAGATTGTAGCGAATCACTCATAACTCCTTTAATTGACAACGATTATTTTGTTTCTTGCTCCAAGCAAAGAGCACTTTGCCCTTCATGAGACCCGAAAAAGGTCTTTAACTAAACTCCCAAAGGGGAGAAAACATCTGCTCCTTCAGGAACATTGAACTATTTGTCCCATATTCATTCTGTATCGACTATGGGTTTAAAAACGGTTCAATAAAACTGTGCAATGTCATCATTCACTCAAACTTAGATTAGCTGTCAAGGTTGCAATTTTAATCAACGAAACATCTTTTCACATTATTTTTAATATTACCCATTCCATTTCAACAGGCTTTATACTGTCAAACAAACTTGTTCATCTTATCAAATTTATTTTAGCTGTTGAAGATGCATGCTTAGATATTCTGTACCCGCTTCACAACTTGCTAAGCTTGTCAACATTAACTTTTCATCTGAGCCGATGGCATGATAATATTAAATGTTCCACCTGACAAAAACCTGTTTTGCTGAAGTCTTTTTGAATCAATAACTCTGTTCATAAACTATGAAGTATTGAGTTAGGTGAGAGGCATTAAAGTATATTTCCCTTAGGCACTATGAACACTGTCACAGAAATTATGTGTTGGGCGTTTGTCATAATCATGATAATGGTTATTTTGGAAGCTGTTGTGATGTACCCTGAGTAATTTAATTTGATCAGTTACTATATAAATATATAATTTCTTCTAAACAAAACCAAATTTACTCACTAGTTTGACGGTTTCGCTTTTCATGGTCGAAAAGCATCATCAGAATATTGATTGTTGACCCCATTAACAGCACGGATTGCGTCTATGAAATACCTTGTACCAATTGTAACAACACTTATGTTGGTGAGACCGGAAGGAAGTTTGCAACGCGACTCAAAGAACACCAAAAAGAAACTATGAGGGTGCAACAGACAAAACAAAACTACACGCGTCAAACTCGCAAACAGTCAGAAACTGAACAATCAAAATCGGCTATTGCAGACCATGCAGTTCAACAGAACCATGTAATAGATTGGGACAAATCAAAAATCCTTAGCAAGGAGTGTAATGCAAATATAAGACGCATCAAGGAATCAATCTGGATTCGTAGAAGAGGACCCAACGTCATGAATAGGGACGACGGGGCACACTATCTAAGTCACGTATATGATCCTCTACTGAGTGACAGTTCTACACCCTCTGTGGTCAGGAATCGTCCAACCGGAAGAAGTGATCAACAATCAATATTCTGATGATGCTTTTCGACCATGAAAAGCGAAACCGTCAAACTAGTCAGTAAATTTGGTTTTGTTTAGAAGAAATTATTTATTTATTTATCTTCAAACCTGATGAATCTATTCAGTGACAGTTACTATATGTTTACATTTCAAATTCTTTCACGAGAGATGGGAATTCTCTCACATGTAATCAAGTTGATTTATAGTAACAAAGTCAGTCAAATCTATTATTATCTATCTTGGGAATTCCCTGATAACACAATGTGAACATTGCATTGCATCATAGGGTAAAAACCCTGTTGCTAAATGTGAATGTAAAATGCTGAGCTATGTGACTTTCCAGTTTACTAGTTTGCTATAAAAGGGAGATGGTGCATTGGGTTGTTTAATGTGATTACAGCCACGTTCAGTCATTTGTTTTGCTACAATGTGCTACTAATCCAGCGATAACAAAGCAGATTTGAAGTACACCAAAGTGCAAATCGTGTCCACAAATGGAATATACTCGCTTAAGTCTGGTTTATGAAACCACACGTCAAACAATATAATTGGAATGGATGAATCACTGTTCCTAAAGAAAGTGAGTAAATGGCGAAAGTAGCGCCATCTTGAAAATCTGTGTAAGGATTTTGTACGCAAAGGATTATGCAAGTCTACAGTGGTCTTTACGGGACATAACTTTGGATTTGGCAACAAGAAAAGACTTTTGGAATGAGTATCATGTTGCCCATTGCATTTCAACAGGTTATACTGTCAACAAAACTTGTTCATATAATCAATTTTCTTTTAGCTGTCGAAAACTTAATTAAACTCTTATCCCATGGTTATAGATATCTTTTATCTACTGTTCATCTTTGCCGATGGCGTAAATGTTCCACGTGATAGAAACCTATTTTGCTCAAGTCTGGTTGAATCAATAACTTTGTTCATAAACTATGAAGTATTGAGTCAGGTAGGAGGCATCAACGTGTATTTTCCTATAGGCAGTATGAACAATGTCACAGAAATTAGGTGTTAACAGTTTGACATTATGGTTCTTTTATAAAGTCATCCGGCTGGTGTTTTGTAAATTGTACACAGGGGACCCAGTTGCAAAAACTTACAGCTTTTGCGCCAAGTTCAAAAGAAATAAAAGTGTTCACATTTCACAGTCACAACAACATCAAACTTGCGTGTCTATGTTGTAATTGTAATCAATAAAACATCTTCCTACATTTGAACAAGTTTCAATTTTTCTTTTAATTCAAAGGTTTTATAATTATTGTAAAATTAAATGAGTACAAACACGCCTAGTAGTGGTTCAGTGGTTCTTAGAATAGCTCGTAATATTTTGAGAAAATATCTCAAAACTTAGACTTTTTACATTTCATCAGGTCATAATTTCAACAAAATCAATTGTCCTTTAGCTGTAGAAAACGTAATTAAAATCGTATCCCATAGTTATCATTTATCTACTGTTCATCTTAGCCGATGGCGCAAATGTTACACCTGACAGAAACCTGTTTTGCTCAAGTCTGGTTGAATCAATAATTTTGTTCATAAACTATGAAGTATTGAGTCATGTAGAAGGCATCAAAGTATATTTCCCTATAGGCAGTATGAACAATGTCACATAAATTAGGTGTTAGCAGTTTGACATTATGGTTCTTTTATAAAGTCATCCGGCTGGTGTTTTGTAAGTTGTACCTAGGGACCCAGTTGGATAAACCTATGTTTACATTTCCCAGACAGCCAAAACAACATTAAACTTGCGTGTCTATGTTGCAATTGTAATCAATAAAACATCTTCCTACATTTCGATACTCTTTCGCAGGTTTCGACTGCAGACGACAAGTTTCAATTTTTTTTAATTCAAAAATTTCAGAATTGTAAATTTTCGTCTTCTTCTTCTTCTTCTGTTCCTCCTTCTTCATCTTCCTTATCATATATTGTTTTCTTCTTTATCATCTTCTACTTCTTCCTCATGGCATTCGTCTTCTACTTTCGTCTGCCTTTTCTTCCTCTTCAACACCTTTTTTCTTGTTTGTCATCTTCTCGTTTTCCTGTTTTCAATCCTCTCTCTTTTAACATCATGAATGGTAACATTCACTTCTCCAGATAGCGTGGTCATTTTGTCAATGCAAGCGTATAAGGTCACAGTCTCATCTGGTATATTCATACGTATTCTGGTATTCAATCATAATTAGAAAATGTTAGTAAGACACCTTCTGTTATATTCATTTAAAACATTGCCATGTTCAATAAAATGATAAAACCGACTACTCCAGCAAACACAAAAATATTTTTGAACGTTCTAAACAGGTTATATTTTGGGTTTTGGTTTAGATAAAAAAAGTTTTGATAACATTAAATGGCGGGATATTAGGTTAAGAAAACGTTTTAAAATGTTTTGTATGATAACACAATACAACAATATTTTTAAAATGTTTTCTAAATGTTATTGTAATATATGTTTTGCAAACATTTTTGCCAAATATTTTGTCAACACTAAAATAACATATGTTAGAATATTTGCAGTAGATTATCAACAGATGCTTTTAAAGGTTATGAAAACATTTCCCCCCTTAAAATGCACTATGTAACCTGACATTTAAAATTTTTCTGGCAACCTTTTCTAACCTTTTGCGAACGATGTCCAAAACGTTTTGTGTTTGCTGGGTAACGTTGTTTTCTTATTTTCCTAGCTGACGATAATAATGTTAAAACAACAGCAATTGTTTATTATTAGGAAAAGAAATCAGTACCCTTAATGATCGTATTTAAAATTCATAAAAGTGGATTCAAAGAAAACCAAGTTCGGTTCGTTATTTAAATAAACCAAATCAATTATATATGCTCAACCCGAGCTATGATTTCTATAGACGAATCCAACGAGCCAAGTGATGGTCAGAATTTAGTCGGCCATGACTGGGTCCCCGGCGCACCAAACTGGTGTTGTGATTGTCCAATTGGGTGGATAAAGCCGTTTAAAAATCGATGATATGTTGTTTTGTGTTGACAACTTTCATCATTCTATTGTCTACGTGTAACAAAGGTGATGAAATGCAGTTTAAAAACCCCACCAAGGACGCATCATTTCATATTTTGGGTGGGATATACCTGACGGGGACCCAGCTATGGCTGCCATTGAAGTGTAGGAATGCGTGAAATTGGATTCGTCTATATGAGAGAAACGTGACTGCACCCTGGCGGTGAACCCATGTAACGTAATAAAACGCTACACCCAAATTAACATGGGATACTGGTTATTCTGTTCTCTTGAGTACTGCTTCCCGTATTGAAAATGTTGTTAATTCCACAAAGAACATGGAAAGGTATTCTCGCATTCTCCAAACTTCGAATGCTGTAAAATATCACATGGTTAAAATTACCTGCTTTGGTTTGCTTGTACATTTTGAATACTATTATAGATGTTGGGAAGATATGAACTCAATCTCTGGCTCCGCAATAATGCAGTTTTCTTGAATAGGATGTGCCGCCGCATAAACTAGAATTCATTCGGTTAATGATTTCCGCATCATGTCTGCTCATTCGTTGGATAATATTGATTCCTAAACTCATTCGTGCCTGACAAATGCCAAGCTAATCATTAGTTTCTATGCACTGAATCCATTGAATGATAATTGCATGCTCTATATTCCAAGTATTGGTTAGGGTGGTCTTTGTCCTTGAGAAGAAACCTTTAATATAAATAATTAATTAAATAAATAAATAAATAAATAAATAAATAAATATATATATAAATAAATAAATAAATAAAGAAAGAAAGAAAGAAATAAAGAAATAAATAAATAAATAAATAAATAAATAAATAAATAAATAAATAAATAAATAAATAAATAGTGTATTATGCCGTAGGCAACCTCAAAGCGCTTTACATTTATTCCCCGTCATTAGAAAATGTTGGAACCACGTTTGCACCCTTGAAATGGCGCAGGGTTCATCGGTACAATAACTATGACTACCCCCAACCATTTTTGCCAACAGCTTCCCACTGCCACTGGGTGGGTGAGGCAAGTGAGGCAAAGCGCCTTGCCCAAGGGCGCAGCACGGTGGTGGGAAGGGGACTCGAACCCACGCACGTCGAGCAAGCTCTTAGATTATGAGTCCAAAGCCGTAACCACTAAAGCTACCGTTGGTCACTTTGAGGAATATTGTATGGTCCTCCAAATCGTTCTGAAAAGCCCATTTTAGACACAAGTCTGCATTTGATCTTGATTTCCGATATGATGCGGATTCAGTATATGGTCTATCGTGTAGATGGCGCTATGGTGCGTTGGTAGTTTTGCGTGATATGCGGCAACCCTAAAAGACACTACACATTTGCACATTTAATCTGGATTTCAGATGTACCAGACTGATACGGATTAAATATACCGTGCAGATAGCTCCATAGTACGTTGGTAAGTTTTCTTTACCGTGAGGGAATAATCAGATATTTTTAGTATCTTCCTATTAAACTCTTTTCATCAGTTGTGCCGTTGCGTGATTCTACGCACAATAAAGCTTTTTGCAGTAATTAGGTAAAAATCTCAATTTTCGATCAAACTTGAAAGCATTCTTTTTAGTTTTTACTCCTGAGGGTATTCTCCCCATCAATTGCAGCATTACTGTCCACTATGATTAATGTACATGGGTTCTAATAGCGAGTTTCAATCAAAGTCAGCGGACAATAAAACCCATCTATGTCTAGAAAATGAAACCATTATTCATTTTAATGGAAATGTCTGAGGTAGAGTACAAGCTATGGGCTATTTATGTGCTGCCTTCTAATTGGACAGACTCACTAACTTGGAAAGAAATTCTAAAGAGTAAGCAATTCAAACATTGTACATACCTGAATCGGTTATTACAACAGAATAATTTGTAAATTTTTAATTCTTAGAATATTGAGTGTAGTATAGCGTAGCAAACTTTATCAGAAGTGGTGAAGGTTTTACGAAAATAAAAGTTTAAGCTGAATTTGGTGAGGGAAGTGGTAAATTATTTACAAATTCAAAGTCCAACGGAGGTTAAGTTGGATTAATTCAATTTCCTTTAGTTTTAACAACTGTCTTTATAGGATCGAACTTCATCATCGAAGTATTTCCAACACGAAAAAATAAGCAACGTTGGCCAAATAAAATTTGCTTAAACATAATCGTGTCAGGTCGAACCAAAAACACCAAAACTTTATCTTTGTTGGTGGGCTTAAATGTTTCAGTTTTATGAACTTTTGTCACATTTAAGTTGTTATTATACATGACAAGGCAAGTAATATCAACAAGAGTATGTTTTTTCATGACTTATTTGTATAAGTATGAGTGAAGACAGATAAGATGACAAAAGATCATCTTCTCTGGTGACGATAAACGAATAACACCATTTTAATCCACAATATGTTCGTGTATACTGGCTTATAAACACATACTATGATCAAAGGGGAGAGCGTGGCGCAATGGTTAGGGTATTTGCCTTTAGTGCATGAGGTCCCGGGTTCAATTCCCGGCGGTGGCGATTTGCTGGAATATTGACTTGGAAAAAAGTATGAAATTATTGGCAACATCTGTAGATTAAATTCAGACTTCCGCTCTCCCCATGGTTCATTTAGAATTGTGTAAATGAATCATGAAAGTACTCCGTCCTTCGGAGGGGACGTTAAGCCGTCGGTCCCGTGTGCAGAGAGCCATACCTGTACATGTATTTCGCAGCCAGTTTCGAAAAGAGTAGGGCGCGCCCTTGACTGTTCCCAACCCGTCCCGATGTTCAAATGACCCCAATGGAAATAAGCTTCAATAGAAGCTTTCTTGTGTTATCCAGGGTTGTCAAAATCCGAACAAATCAAATCAAAATCAAAGACCTAAAGGTCAATGTGGATTAGTTTTACGGGCAGACAAATGCTGTCATCGCAATTGGGCTATTCCAGCTGAAATCCATACACCTCCTATGGAAGACATTAAGGCCATGTCTTCTATAGGGGCGTATGGAATTCAACAGGGGTATCCCATTACTCGTACTCAAGACACCTGAGTACGCAAGATTCGCCCACAAGATACGGACGGATACCGAATTCCTTGTTCCTAATTTCTTGGAAAATAAAAAGTAGGTTACTGGAGGCTACTTTGACTGCCATTTTCATTTTATTTTGAGAGCTGCTATATTTAAAATTATATTTACACTAATTTAAGAGTGGGGGTGGGTGTGTGTGTGTGTGTGTGTGTGGCGGGGGGGGGGGGGTGTAACAACCATTGTTGAATGTCTGTTTGATCTTTCAAAATATCTGTATTATAGGGCTATATCAATGTTAATTTCCCGGGGGAATATTATTATGGTACACTCTTAGAAAAAAGGCAATCTGTAATATACACTTTTCATTTGTATTGTCTATTTTAGTACATAAGACCAATCAAGATATTGCAGTTTTCTGTTGGTCAGTTATATATGGATAGGCAAAGACATTGACTGACTGAGGGAGGTAGTCTAGCCCCTAACTATAATGACCCAACAGTATTGTTGTTGTTTTGTTTTTGTTTTTGTTTGTTTGTTGTTTCGCGATTGCGCAAAAAAGTTGCAAACTGTTTTGTCGGATCTTTCAACATGGAATTAAAGATCGCTTTATATCCAATTTCGTTCAACTGTTCAAAGAAATGAAAAGTCTTATCTCTGTGGAGTCACTGTGACCTCTTGGTCAAATCACCCCAGAAAGTGCTTATTTCGACCTCTCAGTGCCAGAAGTGGGTAAGTGCAATAGTTGCCCTGTGAACATTTGGCAATTAATATCTACACATGGTAGCTATTGCGCTTACCCCACTTCTGGTACTGAGCAGTCGATGTCTTGATGACCGAAAGTATACACCGAAGTATCACTATAACATACTCATCGGTCTGGACTCAGTTCTTTAACCCCAATTATTTTGTACATTCATAAAATGATATTTGAATGTATTGAGAACAAATACTCATACTCCACAACTTGAGGTCAAAGTTTGAGCTATCCGTGTTGAATAGAGGTTATTGATTCGTGCATTTAGTTACCCATACAGGCTGAGTCAAAAAGAAGTAAACTCATGTTTGAGGGGCTGTAACTCGAGATCTGCAAGGAATCTGCTAAAAATAAAAATATCACTGGAAAGAGCAAATTCTACACGTCTAAATAAAATAAAGAATTATTGCAATTGCTCACAGCAAACTAAAGTTATACTCATTTGAATACAACCACCCATTTTTGTAGCTGCACACGGCCGATTGATTTTCATCCATTTCAATTTCGACGAATCAGCAAAGTGCTAACAGGATTTATTGTTGTAAAGACAACTTTTCTTTTAATTAATATTCAACAAAGTCCATGACGGTACTATAGTTTGTATGGATACCAATTCAAGTCTTTACGAACGATCTGGCAGAAGCTTGATTGGGGAATGTTAGGTAAAGGATTGAGCTGATCTTTGGTCTTGCTGTAACGCATGTCTAACTCTAGCTATGTTCACTTGTGATCTAGCAGTTCGTGGTCTGCCTGAAGCTTCCGGCTGTCTGTTCCTTAGTGTCCCATACATATTGAGCTTGTTCACATTCTTATATACTGCTCCCTTACATGAAACCCGGCTAGCTGTAGGAAATTGGAGACGAAAAAGACGCGGAACTTCAGTGGGACTCTTAGCTTCATGATACTTCGTCGACAGAAACGTGCGCTCCCGTGCGGTAAATTGTGGTGCAGTGTTGTCATTTGGCCCGTTTTATTATAATGTAGTGCAACGAGGTAAAATTCATATTGAAAAGAGCTCTTTAACATGTAGGAATTATTGATCGAAACCACACCAATAACTTAAAAAGCATTTGAATATAGCGCCTTACCAATCAATATATTAAGGTAGGCCCCTAATTGGGAAGTGAAACCGTGTGCAGCTACAAAAATGGGTGGTTGTATTCAAATGAGTATAACTTAAATTTGCTGTAAGAAATTGCAATAATTCTTTTTTTATTTAGAGGTGTAGAATTTGCTCTTTCCAGTGGTATTTTTATCTTTAGCAGATTCTTTACAGATCTCGAGTTACAGCCCCTCAAACATGAGTTTACTTCTTTTTGACTCAGCCGGTATACGAGGGGGTATCCAAAAGTTTTTGACATCACCAAGAAGTGAAAGAGCTATATCGATGAAATTTGGTCAGTGTAATCACTGGTCCTTATGTACATTATGGTCCAAAATTGGTCTCATAAGTATGTTTACTTTCTTTACAGGTGGCGTTAGATGGACAGTAGGCGCATATCCATTTCATGATAAGATCCTCCACTTTCTTGAGTTTTTTCACTGTGGCCGCATCATCCGTAAAGTGATGGACGTCCACTTCTTGACTCATCTGTGAGGGACATGTGACCAGTTTGGAATTTTTTTTTTCAAAAAGCAACAGTGCCATATGATGGGCAATCATCACCGTAGATAGCTTTCATTTCATCATAGATTTTCTGAGCATTGTAGGCCTAACCCTTCAAATGCAGGAACTTAATCATGCTACGTTCCTCAATTTTCACCATCTTGCAGGTTATGCACCTACTGCCCATCTAGCGTCACCTGTAAAGAAAGTAAACATACTTATGAGACTATTTTTGGACCATAATGTACATAAGGACCAGTGATTACACTGACAAAATTTCATCGATATAGCTCGTTTCCTTCTGGGTGATGTCAAAAACTTTTGGATACCCCTCGTACTACTAATTTCGTCTTCTTCTCTTTGGTCAGCTTTGGTTATTCCAATTAAAATCCATACACCCCCTATGTCAAACATGACCTTAATCTCCCACACAGGGAGTGTATATTTCCAATGAGGCTACCTGAATGGGTAACCACTTGAAATCTTGCCCTTGTCTGTGCGAGATTTAAAGTCGTTTCTTCAATAGCAGGTGGCTTTCAACTGGAATAGCCCATTTCATCTAAATTTCCAATTCATCAGCTGTGGCGTGTCGTGTATTATTAGCAATATTCAATCAGCACCTATAGCATCTTAAGCTCCATAACAACATTTTTTCTCTACCAAGTGAGTAGTATCTGTAAACAAATTACAACACAGATACTGTCTTCTTACTAAGGAGACTTCCGGGTATTCTGCGTGCGTAGCCTTCATGTTTTGAGATATTTTCTCAAAATACCAAAAGCTATCTTAACCCTAACCCCCTAAGGGCTTTTCGGCGACGTGAAGGGAAAGAAGGAAAGAATAACGAGAGAAAAGAAGGAAAGAAGTTGTTTGCTCTGGGTGGGATTCGAACCCAAGACCCCTCGCATGCCAAGCACTCGGTCGGCGACACTTTGCCACGGGTCTTGGGCTTCGCTGGCCAGCGAAACCGTGCCTATATATCACTTAGGGCGATTGCGTCATCACACCACGTGGGATGCATGCACGAACAGCGCATATATCAAGTAGTATTTTGTAGTATTCAGGCGGGTTAGGGTTAAGAATCACTGAACCAATACTAGGCATGTTTGTGCTCATTTTAATGCATTTTTCATCCGGATTCCAAATATGGCCTTGAAAACTTACATTTCTGAATTTTTTAAATAAAAAAATGAAACTTGTCGTCAGCACTCGATCCCCGTATGGAGGGGCCTAGCATAGCAGAAACTGGGGACGAAATATTTTGACCCAGTCTGCCCTCAAAGTAAAAGGCAGCATCTGACAGCAATAAACAAGGCAGATAATGTGGTTTAAATCGGGGAGAAGACTCCATCGTTCGTGTCGATATATCGGCCAGGATGGTATAACCCCCCTTGATCATCCCCACGTTTTGTATCCATAATTCAGCCTGAGTGGCAATATCGTACCACTGAATAAAATCCATTTACTTTTTTCGTAGCTCTTGTTTAAATGTAATATACTTATTCCTATATCAAATGTATCTGTTTAAAAAGCTGATATACCAAATGGATTCCAATGATCGATTGATTACCAACCAATGAAATGTAGTTTTACTTTGTGTGGCTAAAGGAACAATCATGCGCATTGGCATCGCTCATTATGTGCGATTAAACTATAAACCAAGATTAATATATGCGTGTTCATGAAATGTGGCGAAGTTTAATAAAATATTTAATCAAAAAGCGTCAGCGAAAGTGATATTTAATGTGTCTATAAAACCAAGACTTGGTATACATCCACGATGACAAAAGAATGGCACGGTTTTAGCTTTTGCCGTTATAGCGTGCAGCATATGCATGATATGACTATAATTATTTTATGCAATTTTTAAGCAATTTCTAAGCAATTTCTAAGTACTTTAAGGCCTTGTAATTGTTTGCTTGGTGTGAAGATACATTTATACAGGTGCATATAATATGCTTCTTGAGAGCGGACTCTTGCTACATGAGCAACCAGGTAGCAACTACCTTGCTCAAAGAGGTGTTGGCTCTTTAAAAAAAACATGTGCCTTGCTATGTAAATCAGACAGTTTTCACGCTTCGTAGCTTTTACACATGCGAAAATATATCACCATCATTTGCTATAGAGTTACGAAAGTTTGCGGGCCTGTATGTTCTTATACGTGTATTTTTATAAAGTTCATTCAAGTCTCATTTAAGAAGTTTGCACGTTCATTGTATACCATGAAAAATGGTCCCTTTGTTAGGTTTTTTATAATTTGGTTATCTTGGACATGGTTTGCAACTTTTTACTGAGAAGTGGACCTTTTTGGTCAATTTGGGATAGCGTCGCATCCTCGCTCCCCCTGGCTACGTTTCTTTCTAGAAGACACAAACATATACAATAAACTAAATGAGACAGTTCATGCTGCAGTTTTTACACATATATTTCGGGGCTTACTCTTTGTTATGCTAGAACCTTTTCTTATTCACGTGTTCAAGGCCGTTTCTACACAGGTGAATGAGCATGAAACGAGTCTATCGCACGACTGTTTGGTGCGGACTAAATATTACATTAGTGTACTCAGGGAATGTAATGGGCCGCATAAGACCATGTATGATAACCATAAACAATAGAAAGAAATAATCTAGCGTAACAGCAAGGAAAATAAAAGACAAACTTGTGAACATTAATTTGATGAGAACTTTTGACAAATGTAAAACAAAAATAGATACAGTGGGTCTAATCTACAACACATATACGTTAAATAACGGCACTGAGCATATAGCAGATTTCATGTTGTTAATTACCCGCGTGAATGATGACGATATAAATTTGATATCATCACAGACGGCTATCACGGATAAACGGGGATACCAAAGGGCTATTCCGGTTGAAAATCCTTACACCCCCTATGAAAGACATGACCTTAATCTTCCACACAGAGGTGTAGATTTCAAATGAAGTCACCCATTCAGGTAACCCCCATTTGAAATTCACACTCCCTGTGTGGAAGATTAAGATCATGTCTTCCATAAGGGGGTATATGGATTTCAACGGGAATAGCCCGATCAATGAGCAGATGTGCTTTTATATCCTGGCAATTGATGTTGCTATTATGTTGTGTTTTAAAGTTCAAGTGACAAAATAGGTTTTGTGTAGGAAATGTTGCGAGGCCTGCTTGCATGTCGTGGAGAGAGCAATTTTAGCCTGATGTAAGCGAGTGTGTCAAGATTTAATATGAAAATATACCGTATCTCTAACTCCCCCAGGCTCCTTATTTTTCTCATTCTCGTGAGGTAGACAGCTGCCTGGGGAAAGGCCCAATTCTTTAAATGGTCGATGGTCAATACGACCTGTCGCACGTCTGCAAATCAGTTGCATAGCCATGATTTCTCCAGAGTGGGCAAAGAGGGAATGGCGTAGGGTACAGAGCGGAATGGGGTATGAGCCGGGGCCGGAGTAACTAAGGGGCAAAGCGGGTGGGTGGTAGAAGGTGTGAGTTCCTGAAGATATGGATATGCGTTATATGAAGTAATAAATTGTAAAATAAGACAATTTGTCTTATCCCCACCTATTAATATTTGGGATTTCCCACTGCTTGATATAAGAAAATGTAAACACAATTATTCACAGTTTGTAGTGTTGATCTGGGCTAGCTAGCTAATATGCTTACAGTCTAATTCCTTCAAAGAAAGGAAATTGCGAACCAGAATTAATTTAAGTAGTCAATGCACTACCACCTGCCAGTGTTGTCGGAGAAGGTCTAGAATACGTCAAAGAACGTACTTCATCCAAGAAAGGAATATAAATTCTTCTGTCGACTCGCTGAAGTCTGGTTCATGCATAGATTATCTAAATATGATGATCTATGGTTTTGATACAACACAGCTGTCAATATAAGTGGGGACAACTGCATCGCAGTCCTGCTTCCTGAAGATATAGTGTGAAAGGTGGAAATAGCACCATAGCAGCGCAAGGAGTTAAACTTGGAGAAAGCAGCGCAAGGAGTTAAGTTTGTAGAAAGCTGCGCAAGGAGAAAGCAACGCCATTTTTGTGTGAGGATTTCATACGCAAGGATATTTATAAACGCAAGTGTTCACTGGAATTCGCTGATTTTCGCAGGACAAGTGAATAAGGATATATTACATCAGTCGTCCAGAACATTGCAAGAACTTTACGATCACCAAGAAGAAGAAGGCTGGCTAAGTACTAAATAATTAAAGAGTGATTATATTTGATTATTGTGTATGTGCATTTGCTGTCATATATTGTACTAATCATAACGTGCTTTCAATTAAAGACTTAGATTTTGTTAGCTTAATCAAACAGTGTATTTGTGTTGTGCATTCATGTGAGTTCGGGTAAAAGGTGATTTTGGCCTTGAGTCAAGTACGACTCGTAACAAGATTGGGGGCTCGTCCGGGAAATACACTGTAAAAAGTTGACATTAATAATATACTGAGTCTTGAAAGTGAAAGTACAGTATGGCAGTGTTCAAAGCAGAAGAGTTTATTGAAACTATAAATTGGGAGAAGTTTGATGAGTTGAAGTAGCCTGATTTATTAGCATTTGCCAAACATTATGATTTGAAAGTAAAGCAAGCTACAAGAAAGCAAATAATAAATAATGCCTTGATTGATGTTTTGGTCAGGGGAGGACATTTTCGATGAATCCTATTTGGAAGAGAAACTTGCTGTAGAAACTGAAATTGGTGGGGACTCCGCATTTAAATTGAAATTCAATTAGAAATGAAGAAAATGGAAATGGACCAAAAGAAAATAGAAATGGGCCAAAAGAAAAAACTGGAAATGATCAAGTTAGAGAATGAAAAACAAGAAAAGATAGCTCTTGAACAACAAAAACTAGACATGGAAAACAAGAAGTTAGAAATGGAAGAAAAAAGCACGCCACGAAAAGATGGTGCTTGAACAACAAAGATTGGCTACAGAAGAAAAGGAAAAGGTAGCAAAATTGGAACTTGAAAAACAAAAGTTAGAAATGGAAGAAAGGAAAAACTAGCTAAGATTGAAATGGAAGCAAAAAAAAAAAAAAAAGAAATTGAGTTTGAACAAGAAAAGTTAGCAAAACTAGGTGACAAAATCTATAATACTCATCAAGTTTCTCCTCAAAGTCAAAGTCAGGCTTTGATGTTACAAAGTATGTAAAGCTTGTGCCTAAATTCAAAGAGAAAGAAGTTGACGAGTACTTTCAACATTTTGAAAAGGTAGCTACAAAATGAATTTGAAATGGCCTAAAGAGCATTGGACCCTACTTTTGCAAAGTAGTTTTGTGGGGAAGGCCAGGGAGACTTACTCAGCTCTACCAATAGAGAAGTGTAATAATTATTAAGAAGTCAAACAAGCAGTCCTTAAGGCCTATGAACTGGTGCCTGAAGCATACAGACAAAAGTTCAGAGATTCAAGAAAGCAAACAGATCAAACCCATGTAGAATTTGCTAGAGTAAAAGAACGTTATGATCACCAAGAAGAAGAATGCTGGCTAAGTACTAAATGTGCATTTGTTGTCATATATTATACCAAGCATAACGTGCTTTCAATTAAAGACTTTGTTAACTTAATCAAACAGTGTATTTGTGTTGTGCATTCGTGTGAGTTCGGGTAAAGGTGATTTTACAAGTACGACTCGTAACAATTAACAATCTGAGATCTGCAATTCAGATATGACTCAAACCATTTAGTGGAGTTCATTCCCAGAGCAGTTAGCTTTTGACCTAGATTAGAGTGATTAACACTGTCAAATGCTTTCTGGATGTCAAGAAGCACCATTCCAGTAAACAGACCAGCACTGAATTGGTTTCTGATAGGGCAATATGATATAAAAGATAGATAAGACATGTATCTGTGGAATATTTACCTCTAAAACCTGACTGGAATTTAAATAAGATGTTATTTTCCGTGAGATACCTGTTAATTTGTACAAACACTGCTTTCTCCAAAATGTTGGAGGCCACATACAAAATATATACTATAACAGGTCTGTAATTGCCTACTTCCAATCTGTTCTTCTTTTTATATAATGGTTTGACCTTGGCAATTTTCATTTCACTTGGAAACACTTCAGTCCTGATAGAGAGAGTATGTGATTGGTGTTTTAATGACCTCTGCAGCATCTTTCAGAGACTTTTCAGAAAACGATCCAGCAAGCCATCTAAGCCATTTTAGCCAAAAATCAAGGTATAATATTTATCAAATATTACCAAGGAAGTCAAGGTATAATATTTACCAAATATTACCAAGGAAGTGGGGGTGGGTGGGTAGGGGCATCCTAAAAAATCTAAAAACGTCTAATTTCAATTTTTGGAACATGTTTCCTTCTAAAACATTTAATGAAACTAACACAAAAAATGAATATTTGAGAAAAATAGCCTACCGGTACTCAAGCTTTTGAATGCTTAGACTTGTTCTTAGTGTTTAATTTTTTTGACTCGAAAATATAGGCCTACATGTTTTTGGCTCTTTTTTTTCCAAGAAACTAGTAAAATAGTGAACTTTTTATCTCCAGTTGAATAAATGAATGAATTAACTATGCTTGACTGCACTTGATACTATTACTATGATATATTTTAATCCCCCCAAATTGCTGTATTTCAAGGGGAGTAGGACCAGGGGTTTAATTTTCTTCAAATTTGATCTATAGACCTACTTCACCAAAAATGGTTGACATTTGAGCGAAAATCATTTTTTTTCAACCATTTTTGATGAAAGTTTCTCTAAGTGGTTAAAAGTTAATTTACATCTACTTTAAAAAAATTAACTTGATAAAAAAGCATTTTACTTGAGAATTTTTTGTTTCGTTTCCCGGAAAAATAATCCAACATTTGCTGTGGTCTTGGTTACTGCAGTTCCTTTGGTTTCTGCTTTGCTTGTCTTGGTTACTTCAGGGGTGGTGCAATAATTATGCTCCGGGTGGTAGATTCTCAAAATAGTCTACCAAAATCGCCCCACCCCTTTGGCCGTGCCAAAAATCTTTGCCCCACCCCTTTTGACGTGCCAAAAAACCTTTACCCCTTTTGATGTGCCAAACAATCTTTGTCCCCCCTTTACACGTGTAGGCCTACATGCAAGATTTTGGGGACCCGAGTTTAACGTACTACACCCTTGGCCAATTTTGTGCCTATTTTTGCATTTTTCTGAAAAATTATAGCGCATTGGTGACATGTATGAAATGTATAGGGGCAAAGACTACAACTATTGCACTGAAAATTCAGCAACTCAAGGCAAGTAGTTATTGATTTAGGCCTATTGATCAAATATTAGTTTTCCCTCGTTTTTGACTGTAACTCCACAACTGTTGTCTGTGCTGAAATAAAATTTCCAGTGCAATAGTTGTAGTCCTTGCCCCTATAATATACATATCTTTCTTGTCACCTATGCGGGTGCGCTATAAGAAGAATACTTTTTAATTGGTTGGAAATATAAATATACATTAGGCCTATATCAAAGTTCTTTAGTTGCACAAATGGGCAAAATTTGACTATTTTAAGGTATAAAAGTATTTCCGAAAATCACTGTCCCATCTTACCCTGTGTCCGGCCATGTGTCCCATTTTACCCCAGTCTACCTTACATAATTATTGCACCACCCCTCAGACGCTGTTGCTTTGGACATAGACCCTTCTACTGACAGTCTATGCTTGGAGTTGCTTGTCTGGTTAGGAGGCCTACTTCAGTTATTTTACTTGAGGATATTTTGTTACTTGCCCAAACAAAATATGCTAAAATTGACCTCACAGGTGGATTCATCAAGTCTTTGCCATTCTATATTATACTTTAACTTTATAGAACAATTTAGGCTCATGATCTAAATGAATTCATCAACCTTAATAAAAAAAAAAAAAAGTTGTCATGACGTCACATAATTAATTATTCATAATCTCCATCCGGTGATTGGAAATCAGCGATTCAATTAAGGTCAAAGGTCATTTAAAATTCACATGTTTTTAGGCAAAAGGCATGTTCTTCCTGCGTTAAAGAATTAAACCCGGAAGTGTTCTGACAATAGCGGCAGTATAACATAATGAATATTAATTTATGCATCTCACGTGCTATGCTAATTACCAAGAGCTTCAGAGAGCCCGTCTTCAAATAATGTGGTGACGGGCTGTTATTCCAATGCACAAACAAAAACAAAAACGCGCTGTTTTTCTTTTTTTTGCAGCATGTTTAGCCATGTAAATTTTCTACAAAGTAATACACAGGTGTGATACACGGCTACAATAACAAACTTAGTAAGTTGAGCTGAACATGTGAAATAATCATGATTTAATTCAACGATTTTGACGGAATTTCAACGAAAGACTAGCGCAAGAGAGTTGAGTCACATGGTCAGTGATGGTGATGGTACTGGTAGTTGAATTCTGCAGGCTTGGCCTTGTCTCGGTGAATTTGGTCAAACAATAATTTTTGAGGTACATGTGTTTCATTATTTACTCTGAATCTTTTTTTTTATCTTGCAATGTAAATGTTAAAATTACTCGGTTTCTGCTGTTGAGGATCGATGTACCATACATTTTTTGTGTCAGCGGAACCGACATACACTCTGATTTTTGGTCAATGGGTACGTCCCGCAACAAGTTCCGGATGTTATAGTTATTTAGAGAATAAACGATAGGAATTTTTATTTTGCCTATCCTAGGCTCTACCGTGTGATAGACGACAGGCAGGTCCAATATTTTGAGTAGTAGAACTAGTATCCACTACGATAAAAATATTGGACCTGCCTGTCGCCTATCATAGGTGAGAGGAAACAAAATAAAAATTCCTATCTTTATTCTCATTCTTAATCAGTTAAATATTATTTTAATAACTGTAAACAATTTTTAAAAGCAAAAACTAAGTTACCGCCATAAAAACTCCCTCATTATAAAATGAAGCGAAACTTGTTTACAACTTCACGTATTCTGTTGCGCGTACTGCCAGCGCGTTGGCGTATTCGCACTAGTCTACGCATCCAGCGCGATACATACGCACACACCTACACGCGAGCTACGCATTATCACAACGCATGATGAAGTGGGGTCGTCTACGGCCTGATAGACGGCACCCGAAATCATTCGATTGTCCAATCAGAAACGTGTCTACGAACTAGACCACTCCCACTGACTAAGAATTCTAAATATTGGACATAGACATGATAGATCCATGTACAAGGTCGCATGTCATGCCTGGTCGAGCACCCTCACAGACCCGAATGTAGTGAGGGTGCTTGGTATATCCGCCATGTTTCAAATACATGGATGGCCAGCATCATGGCCCGCAAATTTAAGCTATATGGGAAGCCTATTTTAGTACACCCATCGTATGTGTGAGTTACGGCTTTTCACAATCCTTATGGTCAGGGTATGCCCAGCGAGGTCACGTCACACTTCCGGTGTGACATGCCCAGAACTCCAAATAATTTTCGGAAGCGACAGACAAATTGCAGGAAAGCGTGCCAAATTTAAACTTCCTGTAATATCTATTGCACATACATTGTAACATACATACACAAAGTCACAAACTTCAATATGCACTTCAAATACAGCAGACCAGCTGTTATTACCGATCCTGTAGAATAACTTACATAATGTCAAATTCGTGGAATCCCGTTGCTCAGAATTGCAAATGTCATTTTTATCTGTCAAATGCGCTGTGGATGTGCTCAGAGATTTTATGATATGCTTCATTAATCATTAAATCACAGACCTCTGTGAAACTTACTTTATACCACTCGCTCGCTTTCGCAGAAAAGCGAAGCCTCCGGCTACCTCGTGGCACTGAGGCATGACGTCATCATGGACGTGTGCAAAATGTCCAACGGGCGCCTTATTTACATTGTATTTATAACCCGTTTTGTGATTGGTTGAAAAATCATAAGCCAATCAATGAACGCGACTGCCTTATATGGTATACATGTAAGTTAATGTGACCCGCCAGTAAAGTACGTCTAACCTGATTGGTTAACAAAACTAATTGCTAAGCCAGTCAGCGTGCTCAATGCTTAACAACCTCGTTAGTGGTTTTCAAGAGGCGAATTCATGTGTTGATCCAGCGATCGAGTATAAATTCAGCATGACAACTGCTCCCGCAGGTGCAATAACAATACATGGACACAATCACTAACATTTACACAATGATATTGAATTATTTATGACATACATGGGCTGGATTTTACGATCGAGGTAAGGTTTTCGGCCTGTCCCTGCGTGAATATCCTTAGTTTTTAGCATCAAAGATACTTGCGATGACCAGTTTTTTGCGGACACTTTGATAACAGGTAACTTTTATAGGTCATAGGGTAGAAACGATAGTTGTACAATTGTACAAAATATACATTTTGTTATAGGCCTAAAATGTTTACAAAAATATATTGGTCCACACGTTGTGCATGTATTCAGTTGTTCGACGTATATGGTCAGGGCTGGAAAAAATGAAAATTTCTCTGGAAGATGATCAAAATTTCCCTTCAAAAAGACTAATTTGTCTCCAAATTCTTATGTTTTTCTTTGTTTAAGGACCTTAATTTCCCTCCAAACTTCCAAATTTCCCAGGATGGAGCTCCCATTTCCCACATTTTTTCCAGGCCTGCTTATGGTTTATATACCGGCTCCATACATTCGATATGTATGTACTATTTTAGTTGCAAAATGAGAACACAGAGTGGCTTGTCTTTAAGGGGGTACTACACCCCTCGATAAATTTGTGTATATTTTTGCATTTTTCTCAAAAACTAATAACACAGTGGTAACAAAAGTTATGTATATTATAGGGGCAAGGAATCCAATTACTACACTGAAATTTCAGTGACCCACGACAAGCGGTTCGTTATTTATAAGGTACCGCTAGGATGTACCTCATTTCCAATCATATATACTGAACCGCTTGTCTTGAGTCACTGAAATTTCAATGTAGTAATTGGAAACTTTTGTTACCAGTGTGTTATTATTTTTTGAGAAAAATGCAAAAATAGTCACAAATTTACCACATGGGTGTAGTACCCCCTTAACCCACATCATGCCAGAGGTTAAAATAAAACGATCCCTAACTAATTATCAAAAGATCATAAATTTAATTTCTTGAAACGTGCCGGCGAAAAGATTTGTTTACAAGTAACAATCCTTGTTCCGACACCGATTTCATTCATTCGGCAAACCATGTGATCACTCAGGTGAACTAGGATTGGGTGATTGATTGATTGGTTAAATTTTATCCAGGTTACCGGGCCATGCCTAATGGCGATACTCGCGTCTTGGAAATATTTTTCAACCACGTTGTAAAATGATCGGAAATACACCATCAAGGCGACTCGATCGGTAATAAGCATCATTGAAATTAAGCAATATTTAGTATTTCTTCTTTTAATTTCTCCAATAAAATTGTAGTTTACAGAACTTTGATTAGTTTTGAGTGGATTTAAAAACCAGTCCACTAGTAGACGTTGTAATTGGCAGTTTGACATTTCCGCCGGAGGATAATGTGAATCCATAAGATGTGGCGATCAATTTCATGATTTAAATCTTTCCTTTGGGCGATTTCCATTTCTTGCTATCATTTAAAGCCTGAAAGCATCAATACTAAAGGTAGGCTATCAGTCGCTTGTGCAGATATATGCCCGGGATATTTGTTAACATTGGATTCCATTTCTTGTTTATTGTTCACTGTATGGAATTGAAAAGCCTCTTCTGTTGCATTTTGTATTGGTTGTATTTCCCACACATATGTCATAAGTTGGGTGTGCAAAAAGGGTGGAGCCTGGAGGGATTACACTTTTCTTAAAATTGCGATACAACTTTGATTGGCTTGCGGTAACCATATCCTACAGCAGAGGTTGATACCTCATTTTAAGCTTAATTTTATACTCATTCAGTCTTCTGAAGCATATAATTATACATTATTCAGTCAAAAAATCACATCAGTTTAAATGAGAAATCCCAGGGGTGGAGGAGCAGGTGGATGTGGAGCAGGCGGATGCGGGAGTGTACCAATAGGGCCTATGTGAAAATTCACATGTCAGCATGTCAAAACTACTGGTTACTTTTTCAAATCTAGAGAGCGTATGATGTGTTGACAGCTTTGAATGTTGAATTTGTACAACTAAAACAATTACTGACTACTTAAGGTGGTACTACACCCCCTGATAAATTTTTTGATTAATTTTGCCTTTTTCTCACAACTGGCAACAAAAGTTATGTATTATAGATAGGGGCAAGGAATCCAATTCACTAAAATTTGAGTGATTCAAGACAAGGGGTTCATTAAGAAATGAGGTACATTCTAGCGGTACTTTTTTTAATCATAAATAATGAACCGCTTGTCTTGAGTCACTGAAATTCCAGTGTAGTAACTGGATTCCTTACCCCTATATAATATGTATACATAACTTTTTGTACCAAAGTGTTATTATTTTCGTCACAAAATGCAAAAAAATGAAATGGGTGTAGTAGTACCCCCTTAATCATTAAGGCTCACTTGTTCCTCTGGAAATTGTATTTGATAATGCACTTGTACTCCCCTGCAGGGCTCGTGCAGACTCTCATCAGCATCTCTATGTGTGCATTATTTTGTATAATTTCACTACCAACAAGTGATGCTGATGATAGGTAGCATGCGCATATTTTGGGGGTGCTTTGGGGGCACCAGCCCCCCGGGGTCAAAGTAGGGGGCGGCAAAACGAAGGGGCGGCAAAAATGAAGGGGGCGGCAAAACGAATTAGCAAAGAAAAAAGGGCGCCAAAATTGAAAAAGCATAAAAATTTTTTTAAAAAGGTTGCTTTTGGGATGCTAGCGCCTAAATCCTTTTTTAAATTTTTGGTTCTATAAAAAACAATTGTAAGGCTTGCACTTTAATGCATGTGTCTGAAGACCACATGTGATAATCTTCAATCTGGGGATTGAAAACCATCCCTGCATATTGAAATCAAAAACTGACAAAACTAGTGGATTCAACCTACCTTCATGTCGATCGGGCAATGACACTGTGTACGGACTATCCCAAGGTACCGTACTATAATTAAACTCATGACATAATTAATGTGTTTCAACATTAATAATTTTAGACAATTTAAAAGAATCACAAACTACAATCTCCTGTACTCTTCTGGAAATGTGATCAAAGTTTATTTCTGGCACATAAAAATTGCTCTCACCATTGGAATTATTTGACTGTACATTGAATAATTAAAAATTACAATTTATATAATTTATTACAATAAGTGCATGTATTAACTATTAAATAGGAATGACCCAATTTTGTCATACATTAAATTTTGAATATATACATGTACATCATACATTAAATTTGCACATTTGTATGCATGCATATATTATGGGCCATTATTTTATTAAATCAGTCAGTTTATTCACATCAATTTTACATAGACAGATATATATGATACATATCAAATATGAACACTAAAACACATGAGTAAAACACACTCACAGCATTGAAATGCAACCAGCCAATCTCCGACAAGATAAAAATGTTTGAAAACGTAAATTATGTTAATTTTATACAATATTTGTACGTAAAAATTAGAGATGAAAATACACTTAGCTTCAGCTGCAGGGCAGGCAATTTGCCCCATTGGCAAACAGTCTACATGCATGGATGCTGCAATTTCTACTTAAAAGTTATTTGACCCAGAGTCTTGATAAATTACATGCAAGTAGTAATATAACTCATGCAATTTCTTTTGAATACAATGTTCCAAATTAATTTGATAAAGAATGTTCCCCCTCACAAAAAAGGAGATTGGGGACGGGGTAGTTGTAAAATTTATCACAAAATTGATAAATCCCACATACAATTTTCATTAAACAATCAATAATTGATTTGATCCATTTAAGCGTACAGCTATGTGTCTTATAAATATAGCACAACTCTGTGTCTTACAATCTATAGCTAATATAAAAAAGAAAATCTCAATGTTTCATCAACTAACCCCGGATTCCAATTAATCATAAAATATTCTACATCCCTTTATATTTGACATCTAAAACAGGTCCATTACATTTGTATTTACAAAACCATCTTGCTTTCTCAGTTTATTCCTGAGTTTAAAACCATCTTATTATATATATCGCCAGCCTGCTACGCTTTTTGCCTAAGTCATTTTTTGTAATTTTGAGAACAAAGTACATGTACAAAATATGGTTCAAGCATGCATTTAAACATATTTATTCACAAATAATTGAGGTGATTATGTAACTGATGCATGATTGAACCACATTTTGTTATTTGTTCTCACAATTACAAAAAATGACTTCGCCAATTAGCATAGCAGGCTGACGATATGTGATTCTCTAATATTCTATGAAATTGATATGAATATCATATGTTTGCAAAAAAGAATCATATGTTTTAAAGCTACCATCAAGTAGATGTTTATCACTAGAATACCTTTTGAACTCTTATAATGGACCGGTTTACAACCAATGATAATTTTATTATTCCACTAGAGATATTGCCTAGCAATCGAGTTAGTCCAAATCCTGATTATTGAAAGCACAAATAACCTGCAACCAGGATGATAGAGTATCATACGGTACCAGAATTTATTTTGAGTTTCTATCTTTAATGTCTCTAAACCTATATGTACCGAACATAAAGATTTCTTCGCAAGTTATATTGGGTGTCTAATAAAAAAGTTGTTTCCATATTATGTTTTGACCTCATCATAATTTGATCTGTCATTGATATCAAGGCTTTGTTAAAATCAATATCCACCATATCAGACAGGATTGTAGGCCCTACTATATGCAACTTCCAACATGTCTACGACACTAATCAAAACGCCAATTTAGTTTCAAATTCTTGCATATTATACCCGCATGCAGAGCATGCAGGGTATCTTCCCATCCTGTGGTTTCTTTTTCATCTCCTTCTATCAAACACACCATTCTGTCAAGGCTAGCGCTAAAACTACAAGGGCCCCAGGGCCCATATGTGGTACACTTATGGGCCTTACCCCGTAGATGTGCCTTTTGCCCATCTCGACCCCAGAGGTCAAAGATCACGTGGCACATGTATGAGCCCTAAATTGTAGATGTGCCTTTTGCCCATTTTGGCCCTAGATGTTCAAGGCTAGGGGCACCAGAGACCCAAATGTTTAAAAAACAAAGGGCCGGCCGTTTCTCGGCATCAAAGCATTTTGCTTTGGACCTCGAATATCCCTCGTTCCAAATGCAAAATGTTTAGATTTTTCACAATGCCCTCCAAATAACCAATGCGCAGAAACCTCTAAATAATGGTTTTGTAGTGGACTTCTTATTTACATTATTATACATGTAGTCCATTGAAATACTTGTGTACCATTTCTCATATAATCAGTAATAATAAATCAAACCTTTTATAATCTGACATTTATAATGTTATTAAAACGTTTGATCAAAACACCCCAAAATGTAATCCCTTAAAAACATTTTTAAAACGTTTTATGTTTGTTGGGATTTCCATTGATAATGAAGATAGCTAAAAACAGTTTGTATTTTGACAACCCCTGATTCTGTTATGTACTCATGGTAAATGCTGCTTGTGTAAATTTCTCATAATCAGTCATAATAATTCAAATCATTCTCACAATTTCCATGTGTCTTTTCTTGCACTAGAATTTAACAAGGCCAGAATCATAAACATGTGTTCCTGATGTCACAGAAATAGGTAAGATACTTTTAAAACACTAAATCATTTGGTCCATAATAGGGGCATATCATGGGCACCAAGACAGGGGAGCAAATTTTCAAAACTTTCATGCTGCCCCATTACTAAAATGATTATACAAAATTACAAATTTAATACCTTAATGAACCAAAATTATTAGGACAATTGTGGCCTACATTTGTAAACACGGACCAAATGATTATGCTCATAACAACTTCATCAATTGAATACCTGGGTTGAAGAAGGGCCCAAAACCATCAAAACTATATTTGAGTTATATGATGAACAAACTTAATATTTGAAAAAGTTTTTGATGCATAATGTTATCATGTACAGGTGACATTTAACACATGACCATATACATTATTACATACATGTGAAATGATATATGATGTTTTCATGGCAACAGTACAGGTTAATTTAATACGAGCCAGAGTTGGGCCCTTCTTCCACTAATATACTGCAAGTGCCAGTTCCAAAAGCAGATGTATTATAAATAGCTACATACTTTTTTTAATTAACTATTAATTGCACAAGTTGAAGCATAATTAACAAGAAAGATTATTGTATTGAAAATCAGATTTCATGGATAAATAAAACTCCCCTTTATCCCAATATTTGTGGAAGAAAGACCCAAATTTTCTTCCATGAAAACCATGATTAAATGTACTTGTATTATAGTTGTAAGACTATTTAGAGACTATTTAGAGAGTGAATTTGGCCCCTTTCACACACAAGGAAGAACAGTCTGCTGGCAATAAAATGCTAGGTCTAACTCATTTTTGTAAAAAAGTTGAGTTGGGCCCTTGTTCTTAGGTATTCAATTTTGTTACGGTATTTTGATGATGAATAAAGCTTTTTTTTAAAGACTAATCAGATATCTAAAAAATGAGATGGGTTTATGATGATCACATCTGTGCTTCTTTTTTTGCAGATAAGGAAGAGTGTAACATTTGTACAGTGTAGATGCAGGTGGCCTGGCAGGTAATGCAAGCAATGAAATAGAGAAGTAAATGGGGTAGAAAAGAACAATACTGGGAATGGATAAGATATAAATTGAAATCTGAAGAATATTATGAGAAATTACTAATTGGAGAATTCTACCCCAAGAAGTGTGCAAAACCAGCCAAAGTAGTATCAACAAATTTGTGTCATAGCCAATATGAGTAAAACCAAGCTACATTAGACAAAGCACCTCCACAAGGTATGGATCCAAGTGACTTTAAGGTGGTCGCCAATGAGCAATCCACAAAACATAAATCTGAAGTATTACCAATTTCCATCAAAAGAACTAAAACTTTGTGGGGCAGTCACATAAGCTTTTGAACAACCCAAAAGCAAAATCAAGTGAGGTAAAGCAGTATATTTAGATGGAGAATTCCTTGTAATTTGATCATATTAATTGCATTTTATAACTTTGCTCTTGCAGACATTTTAACCAATGCAATCTTATAACAAGGGAGTTTCTTTGTAATTTCATTACAATAAGGCTGCCGTTGTCCTAATTCCCAAGATGATACCTGTATCATGGGATAAATTGAAACTCATCTCGACAGACCATTTTGTTTGGCTCGCAGAGAACTTTATTTATGGAAGTGTATAAAATCAAAGCGATCCAATATGGCAATTGTAAAGGAACATTAAAAACAATATCTCGTCAAACTCCTTGATAATTTATAACAGTTATAGACAGGTATGGCACTTTCGCACCGAACGATCTCAGTGCGTCTGTTACTAGGGAAATTCTTCATCCTGAATTCCCTTACGAGGTTTGTCCCAAGGAACTTCATTAGAATATCTCATCATGATAAGAAATGTGGCGCTTGTGGATGCACCAATGGGCCCAACACCAATCATGGTGTTGAAATACATTGATGACATGAACATCATCATCCATGATGAAACCACTGTCTCTCTAGAACAATTCGGCATCTGCATCACATACTGTCGTATCTAAAAATGCTACCTTGTGTGATATTTTTATTAATGTCATCTAATTGTGTTGAGATACACTGTAAAGTTAACATGCGGGACAAAGGAGACATTTTTGAAAATTGAGTTACGGTACTATTACGTTATACAAACAATAGGCTATCATATACTGAAAACACCAAAGGTCTAGCATACTTGGTTCTAAAGATCTGAAGCTTTGTGATGTGTATTCTGTTATGTGTTTTAATGTTTTTTACTCCATATTTTTGCTTTTATCTCAATTTCAAATTTGCCACCTTTGGCCCCATGGACCAGATCGTGTCACATATATATTAATTTTGGGGTACATGTATTATCATAATATTATTACAGTTTCATGTCCATTCATAGAAGATAGAACTTAGAAGCATGCTGAGAATATAAAATACAAAGATAATAAATATCACACTAGGCAGCTTTTTGAGATACATTGTACGACAGCATGTGATGCAGACAATGAATTGAACAAGTGGGCTGCTTGATGACAAATCTGATAAGTGTGCCTACATGTATGTGGACATTCCTAAACCTAACATGTGTAATGTTGCGTTGCTGCAAGTCCATTCTACAATAATGTCTACAAAAATGCTACACCGAAGACTTACACTTCTCTGAAGATATCATTATCAATGAAATGTTGAAAGCAAATTAACAATGTGTGTGTATGGTAGATTGTTGGTGAGACTGTCATATCCTGTTTGAAATTATGCAGGGGGACATGCTATATTTCATTACAATTTTGATGTGATTTTTCCTTTAGATATTCCAAAATTCAGCAGAAGAGGGAAGGAGAGCAAAACGGCCTCATCACAGGTAGCCCATCAAATGTCAACTCTGCAAATGTTAACATCAGTTCCAAGGTTGAGACTAACAATATGCTGCTATGAAAACATCAAAGGTCTCGTTGCTTTATGGTAAGAAATGAATTTCATAAATTTCTGGGTTAAAAGGCAGATAAAACATTTTGTGGTTTTGAAATAACAATAATAAGTAATCGCTTTTTATGATTTTCAAGGCAATATGCATAAATGATGATTCTGCATGTACATAATTTTTCAATTCAGTAAGTTCGTTCGACCCAGGGTTCCCGTTAAGGTTTTAAAAATTTCCATCAAAAGAACTAAAACTTTGTGGGGCAGTCATATTTGTAATACTTACACATGTTCCAACTTGAATCTATGAGCAAACTGTCAAATTTGCCCTATTTGTAGTAAAACGGGATGATTTTCTGTTGGTCCGACATATAAACTCATCCCAAAAAGAAAGTATCCAGTTTGATTTTATTCCATAAGTCACAGATGTGGCCTTAAATCAAAACCTACTAAAAGTATGTTATATATAAATTTTTTCCGCACAGTTTGATACCTCATTTGTTCAAATCAATGCAGAATTGATGGCGAGTGACCATTTGAATGCAATCACCTCAATTTAAAAGTTGCAGTAATTCCTATTGATTTGGTCCTGCTACTCAGTTATGGGCAGCGAAAAATCAAGGGCGCGTCAGACTCACGTCTCACTGAGAGCATCCGCCGAAGATGTCTGACAGTCATTGATGCAGCAGGAGGACATACCAGATATTGCATCTGAAGAGTGAAGGGCAAAAGAGTATCTGTATTCCATAGAACACATGAAGTGAAGTCAAACAGTCTTAGTTCGTCTCTGTTATTGTGTACCTTTATGACGAATCTTGAGAAGCAGGAAAACCACATCAATTATGAATTACTGCAACTTTTAAAATTGAGGTCGTTGCATTTAAAAGGTCACTGTGTCATCAATTCTGCATCGATTTGGACAAATGAGGTATCAAACTGTGTGGAATAAATTTATCTGTAACATACTTTTGGTAGGTCTTGATTTAAGACCCCATCTGTGACTTATGAACCAAAATCAAACTGGATACTTTCTTTTTGGGATGAGTTTATTATCATAATTTTTAGATTATGATAATAAGTCGAAACGACTCGCGAATCGTATTCTCCTACGATGCCAGTTTGGTTGCGCTCCCTCCACATGTGGAGGGCAACCAAACTCTGCCCTAAAACCTAATTCTGAGGCCGCACTTTTCATGCCGTCCTAATCCAAGTAGTCGAGATATTTCGAGTGATAGAGGTGAAGTTTATGATGTTGTTTCTTTGTAAATTCCCAATGTTTTACACATCCAAATGTATTTCGAACTTTCATAATGATTGTATATAATCATTTTGAAAGAAAAAAAGAAAAATCTAAAAATTTAAAAAAATCGTACATTAAGGCTTTAAAGGCCTATAACTCTAACAACCTGTCTGGCGACTATTTCTGGGTTTTGTTGCAGCAGGTCACTTATGAGATGATAGATGCATGACACCAGCTAAAAACACTTCATTCAAATAAAAATCTTAATTCTAAGTATACCAAACTTCAATCAAGTTAAATTCTATCCACACATAAAGAACCTAAACAAGGACAAAAATCTATAATTTTTTTAACTCTTTAATATAATTACAAAATAACAATTCTCCATACATTACTACTTAATTGTTCTAAATATTTATTTGAAACAGTAACAATAATTTCAAATTGATCAAATTTTTTCATTCAATCTCATACAGCTTCAATTTCTTTGAATCATTTAAAGGAGTATTTCGTGATCCTAGCATCCTCTTTTTATGACATTTTTCAGTACATCCACGAAAAAAGCCTATTCCCAAAATTTCAGTTGATTCCGATTTTGCGTTTGTGAGTTATGCATGATTATGTGTATTACACTGTTCCATACACAACACGTTGTAATTTCTGGTGCACCAGAACGAAATTCAAATTTCACGATATCTTTGCTAAACGAATTAATCTGCAAGAAATATTTTGTACATAAACATTATGTAGCCAGAGGTTTCCAGTGATATAAAAATCTCCTTTTTTTGAGAAAAGTGGGGGATGAGGCTGTGGATCACGAATGCCCGCTATCACAAAATTAGACCAAATATGATCTACTACCACGATAATGAGCTTAAAGCCGCAAGGTAGTAATTTTTAGACATCATGGCTGCTGATTTGATGTTCATTTTTTGATGTGCAACTGTACATGTCAGTATTATGAACTTTCTATAGTGACCCCACAAAGACATAATACGCATACTATATATTTGTATGAACAGGTGCATGAGAAACAAAGAACACCAGCGCAGCAGCCAGGACGTTTCGAAACTACCAACTTGAATTTTATGCTAATTTTGTGGTCAGAAATGTGCATTTATTTACCATTTACCACATGCAGATGGAATAAACAAATTTATGAAGGAAGAATCCAATGCTTAAATTGAGATAGACTCATGGATTCACAATTACAATTTTATATATCAGTAGTAGAAAGGCTGTTCCTAATGTTGGCAGCACTTAAATTAAGTCCTTTTCTGTGCATAAAATATTCGAATACAATTCATGAAGATTAAAGTTGGTTTCACTCATACATTTAGAATGCATGCTATACATGGAATTAAAGTGAGATGATATCACTCATTCTAAGAAATCCGGTGCCAATATAGCCCTTTTCCCATTCTTTGGTCCACTAACAGTAACTTTGTCAAGTATTTAGGGCATCAAATATTTTGTTTTTCTGGTCAAACTCAACAAGATCTACATGGACAAATATAGTTGTCCATACTTTGAATGCTTTCCTCAGCACTATACCAGCTGTATATTCATACAAAACCCACCAAAGTCCATACTTCGGCAAAATTGAGTTAAGCATGTGAAATTGTTGCTTTACATAGGCCTACCATACCGTATTTCGTCGAATAGTCGCCCCCCCTCAAATAAACGCCCCCACCACTTTTTTCAACCAAGATGTTTCAAAAATTCTGATATTTCCATCCTATCTTGTGTAGTAAGCTTACCAAGTTGCTCACATGGTTGATAATAGCGTCAATAATCTGCATCCGAAACTCGGAAGTGAACCAAAAGTCAGTGTCAAAAGGTCATATAGTTCGTCATTTTAGCGTGACTTTTAAGCTTACCTTATGATTTTAACGGGAATTGTCGTGCTAAAAATGACCTCTAATAAACGCCCCCCTTGGGGAAATGTAACGCCCCCCGGGGGCGTTTATTTGACGAAATATGGTATGTATAAAAGTTGAAACCAAATCCACCCTCTACTTGCGTCTATTGAGCATGTGAAATCCAGCATGGCCTATACCCAGCATATATGATACATATTTGTTTTTTAGTTTTCTCATAATCACTTTCCCTGGACTTTTGAATTCAGGCATTCAATTTGTGACCCTCTGCAGATCAAACATAGGTGAACACAGATCCCTAGGCACAGACCATTACATGCAGTACCAACCATTGGATTATAATATGTTTTGTTTTAAAAACAAGTAACTTTTTTAACAAGGTACATATATGGATTATGAAAGTTTATAAGCTGAAGTGACCAACTGTGCAAATGTTTAACCACTTGTTTAAACTTCTTAGTCTTACTGAAGCTGATAGTATACAAATATTAACTGTCTATGAGTGTGATGGTCGAAATATAATCACGAGGTAAAAGATGGATTATTCCATTCCACTTCCGGCTCGTGGAATGGAACAATACATCTTTCACCGAGTGATTATATTTCGACCATTACACGATTTAAGATAGTTAATATTTGTTTTATATCACTCATGCATAAATTCTATTACTAAAATACTATTTAAGGTAGGAAATACATTTTTTCAGCAACATAACACCATGTTTTTCCGTGATATACTTCACATTTTGGGGTCCACCCCTTAACTAAATCGGCGAGTCCAAGAGTCAGCGCACGGCTTGGGACAGGCGAACTACGGCAGAGCACTATGATAGTATAGACTATCACACAGAGAGGGTGATAGTAAAAATGATAAATGGTAATCAACCAATGAACTGTCTAGAATTTATGCATGAGTGATATAACAACAAATGGTGAAAAAAAAAAAAAAGACCAAGTAAAATTGAGGATTGAGTTCTATATGGGAGTGTGATACCAACTTTGTTGATCCTCTTGTTTCTTACAGGGAATATGATGCAGAAAAAACTTGTCTTATAAAACAGGACTTCAATTTGAAGAGTGAAGACTACTGCTGGCAGTGTTGACAGTTGCCATGTGAGATCCCGCATACAAGATGCAGAAGCCAGGTCAATTAACTGAGACTAGACTAATATGTGAAGGTCCACAACAAACCTCAACTATTAAAGTTGGCAAATGTGATTTTGGGTTTCAGTGTAAAACGTATCTCTTGGGATGTGTATGAAAGTCCTATTAGATTGTGTATAAAAGTACAAAGTTCAACCAACCATAACTCTGCATAAAGGTTTAAAATAAATGTGTATCAGCTTTTGGGATTGAAATTGTATAAAATAATGCATGTGTATTGAGATGTTTATGCATCTAATGCACAAGCCCCGAAGGTACAAGTGCATTATTTCATAGAATTTCTCGAGCAAAGAGTGCCACACTTTTATTAAAACCTATTTCATACACGAGCAACAAAGACTTGTGATTTTTGATGTTTTTCAAACAAATTTATCACTAAAAATGTTATAAAATTGAACCAAGGCAAATGATACATTATGATTTTACATACATTTTAAATGAAATAGAACAAAATTGAGGAGGCCAATTGGACAAGAAGTGTGTGGGGCGAGATGGTCGAGCGGTCTAAGGCGCTGAGCCGTCGGCCGGGATAATACGATCTGCGTGGGTTCGAGCCTTGGGCTTGCCTTTGGTGAGAATTCATTAACCTATCCCAAAATGTTCCTATAAGGTCGGGAATCCTGCAATTATGTTCAGTTACTGTGAGGTTAGTGTATCAGAGATATTTTCTCTGAAAGTGTGAAGCAGTCTCTGCTTCAAAGCAGTAGAATATACTTGTGGAATTCCTTCTCGCCCCCCATATACTACGTAGCACATGCAGATATATGTAGTGTATGAACGGTGTCTCGTGGTTCGGAAAGTCACGTAAAGCTGGTGGTCCCGTGTACAGGAAGAGTCAAATCCTGTGCACGTTAAGTGTCAGAGCTATTCGAAAAGAGAAGGGGGACCATCCCCGGTTCTGATATCTGTATTCACCTCCTCTAAGTTTCAGAGGACTTCCAGTATAGCTCAAATGAGCTGCAATAGGAAGTACAAGAAAGAAAGAAAGTGTGGTGGATGGTCGCATGTAAGACCTACTACCACAAAATGAGAATAAAGTTGCAAGTTGGTAGTTTCAAGGCATCTTAGCTGTTGAGTTGATGTTCTTTGTTTGCCGCACACTTGTACAAACCAGTAAGCTCCAGTAGTTTGTCCATTGTGAATGGTCCATTGTGCACTCTCTAACAAAGGACATAGAGACATAATATTGGCATGAACAGGTACCTGCGAAACAAAGAACTCCAACGCAACATCTTGACGTCATGAAAATACCAACTTGCAACTTTATGCTCATGAGCAACTTTATGCTCATTTATATTCACAGAGTGATTAAAATTCTTCAGTTTGGGGATAATTAATTATTCATAGCCTCATTAATATACACAGTGTGTTTAATCCAATCACAGATACAACTTAAGAATACGCGGACGCAAATGCAGGTTATTGAAAAGTATAATGACCGCTTCTTGTGACGTAGCTAAAAAATATGCTTAACAATGACCGCATTACGAGACGTGTTATGCATTTGAACAATGTACGCGGGCGCTGACCGCCATATTTGGACATTGCATGATTGCACGCTATTGTGATTGGTTGCTAGTGGTATTTCCCTAATGGGCTATATGATTTTTTACAGGGAAAACAAAAGATACAGTTAAAATTATATTTAGAGAATAAAAGATAGGATTTTGTCTTTTGCCTATCCAATATGCTAATCTAATGGATGGACTGGCCAATATTTTGAGTAGTGGATGCCAGAGCAATGTTTAGATATTTATTTCACAATGCCCTCAAAACAACTGATGCGCAGTCATTAACCTCTAATAATTACCCTACTGACACGAGTATAGCCCCAACTTTGTGTAAATCCCACCCCCATTTTTTTTAAAATTTCCAGGAATTGTAAAAAAATCCAAAGAAACAAAGATTTCAAGATGGATACAAATTCCGTGCTTTTTGAAATCATTTGAATATAACAAGAACACAAATTATAACTTTGCATACATATTGGAAACAGAATATTTTTTTAATTCAAGTTCAGGCCCCCCTCTCCATCAATTAAAAAATTCACCTAAAAAAGGGCTGGTTTATACTCAAATGTCGAGATTATAGCCTGGTAAAAACTTGATTATAAATTTAGTTATGCGTAATAATTACATTGCCATTTTGCCATATTCATTGTTTTAGATAAAAGAGCAAGTTTAAATTAAACTTATAATAATATGGCTTTAAATTACCCTTAGAACAACACAACAGTTAAAGCCATAATGAACAATTTATGTAAATATAGGTTATACATGCGTATCACTTGTTGGGAGATAATGCACTTGTACTGAGATGTTGATGCGTCTAATGCACAAGTCCCGAAGGGTGGGGGGAGTGCATTAGACGCTTCAACAACTCAGTACAAGTGCATTAGTTTGTACAATTTCTCAATTTTAGTAATAACTGCCAGGAAGGATTTCTGTCCACTTAAAGCAGAAATAATGACGTAAAGTGAAATAAACCCCACTGTCTGTTTTGGCTGTTTAAAGATGCATTTCTGATCCTAACATCACTTTTTGTGGTTTGAGATGAAATTTGAATTTCATTCTGGTATAATTACAATGCATTAATATTGTCTATCATGCATAATCATGCATAACTCGCAAACGCAAAATTGGAATCAATTGACATTTTTGGGAATAAGCGTTTTTTGTAGATATCTACTGAAAAATGTCATAAAAAGAGGATGCTAGGATCACGAAATACTCCTTTAATCTGCAAGACATATTTGATACATAAAACATTATGTAGCCAGAGCTTTCCAGTGGTTTAAAAATCTCAACTTTTTTTGAGAAAATCATCCCCATTTATAAACACCCAGTGTACCAGTAATTTCCATCATCTATGTCAATCTTTTATAAGTATGGTATTCTGATATTCTTTAGTTTTATTTGTTCTTAATGTGAGAGAAAAGCGATTTGATTTTTGAAAGAACTTAGTCAAAATTACAACCAGGGTTCGATTTACTTTGGCAATTTTTAGCGAAAACCTTATTTAGGCGATGTTCTTATAATATTAGTATATGTTTACATTGTAAAATATTGCTATACAAGCTGAAATTTGTGTAGCAGGTTGTCCAAAATGGGGAGCATTTTGCTCCACAACACAAGTTAAATCGAACCCTGATTACAACTGGGCTTATTCCCGAGTGCACCCTTGTTACCAGAATGTTTTGAAACATAGGGGCGAGCTTATAGTCGAAGGTGGGCTTATACCTGTGTGGTTACGGTAATAATAATTATACTCTAAATGTCATCACTTGTTGAAAATGAAATTGTATAAACAAATATTAATGCACACATACTGAGATGTTCATGCGTCTTGTGCATGAGCCCGAAGAGTGCAGTGCATTACAAGCATTGACATCTTAAAAAAAAGAAAAAAAAAAAAAAAAAGCGCAATGATTTATAGTGCGCTACGCATAGGCACAACGCCTAGACGTTGATCCACAAGCCTCAGCACACTTTACAGGTTGTGCTGATCACTATGGCCCCACATCATTCCATGAAACCATTAAACAACAAATCAGGGACTTTGCTGCTTCAAGAGCGCACACCCTAGACATACCACAAATAACCATCGCAACCAGGATCAGCTCCCCGAGTTTCGTACGGGTTACAACAAGACAAATTAGCAGTGAGTTCCTTGTCCAGGGGAATTTCAAGCTAACTCAATTTTTTCACGAGAGCATACTAGGCACCACCAGGGTTCGAACCCGCAACCTCTCGCACCATAGTCAAACGCCTTATCGATTGAGCTAACTTGACAAAGTTTGCGAAAAAATCAAAAACTTGAACCCAAAAACAAATTTTGAGTTTCGTTTTCGCTTATAAATAAAAAATAAAAATAAAAAGAGATAAATAAAAATGAATTTCTTGATTTTCAAAGAGGTCTACATGCACGATTTTGCTCATGCGCGCGGCAGCTTTGAGACACGATTTAATTAAGATGGTCTAACCAAATCAAAATTTGCCTAAAATTGTATTAAGGATTTAATTAGCACTTTGATATTCAAGCAAGTCCTCATGATTTAAATTCAGTAAGCAATCCCAACATGATTTCTGTTTAAAAACTGCTTTGAAATTTAACCAGAAGCATTTTTGAATCTGTTGATCCTCACTAAGCGTGCGTTATAATGTGTTTGTGTAATACATGTGCATGAACTAAGATTCTTAGTCAGTGGAAGTGGTCTATTACGTAGACACATAATCTGATTGGACAATCGCATGATTTTGGGTGTCGTCTATCAGGCCGTAGACCACCCCACGTCATCATGAGTGTTGATACAGTGGCGTACGCAGAGGGGGGGGGGGGCCATTTTCACCCACTTTTGTTGATCATTTGGAGGAAAAATGTTAAAAACATCAAAATTCAGGGGAAAAAACGTTAAAACATCAAAATTTGCTCCTATAATCAGACTCCATTCAGGGAACTGAACAACCTGCCCCCCCCACTTTCAATGTGCTGCGTACGCCACTATGTTGATACCGCGTAACACGCTCATAGAGGTGCGCGTATGTATCGCTTAGAGACGCAGTGCAGAATACTCGAACGCGTTAGCAGTAATTGTAATAAAAGATGTGAAGTTGTAAAGAAGTTTTGTTCATTTTAGAAAAAGGGGAGTTTATATGACGGTAACTTAATTTTTGCTTTAAAAAATAGTTTACAGTTATTATTCTATCTTCTATGTCAATTTCTTAAAATTATTTATGTGGAATGTTAATTATCAACTGATATTTTTTAATTTAATTTGTTCTTAAAGAGAGCAAAGCATTGATTTGATTTAAGGGATCTAAAATGAGCGTTTAAGGGCTGGGGTATGAACGTTTGGACAGTATTTATTTTGGGACATCAGAGTACATCAGACATATCGAATTGCATTCTGAATACGAAGAATGTCATTCTGATATCAAATAATTTTGATTTTTTGAAATTCGCAATTTAATACACATTTTATGGCAAATCATTAAAATTTGATATTTAACAGTACTTGAAGTAAACTTAATAAATCTGATGATTTATACTTAAAGTGTATGTAGGTGGGATGAAAAGCTGACGATCAATTGAAAATTTTGACCTTTTCAGTATTGAAGATATGGATTTTTTTCCCAAAACACCAAAAAAAAATTAGGTCTTTTTGGGAAAAAAATCCATATCTTCAATATGAAAGGTCAAAATTTTAATTGACCGTCGGCTTTTCTCCCTGCTATAAAATACACTTTAAGAATATATCATTAGATTTATATAATTTACTTCGAGGACTGTTATATATCAAAAAATGAAAAATATCAAATTTTTATAATTTGTCATAAAATTTGTATTATATTGTGATTTTCAAAAATGAAAATTATTTGATATCAGAAAGACATGCTTCAGTATTCAGAATGCAATTCGATAGGTCTGAGGTGCTCTCATGTCCCACAAAAAAATACTGTCGAAACGCAATAAACGCTCATTTTAGATCCCTTAAGAACTTGGCCAAAATTTTGTACTGGGCTTATACCTGAGTGCACCAGGGCTGTCAACTTTTGGAATTGCTTGGCCTGAGACAGGCGTAGCAGGATTTGCTGACTTCAATGTTCATCTTGACCCCATGATTATTTGAGCCACGGCGCACGAGAATGTAAAAAGCGGGGGGGGGTAGTAACAACAATTTTTCATGGCGATGCGTGAGATTTTACTCAATTTTCAGCTTTTTGCGTGAGATTATACTACCTTGGCGTGAGACCGTGACCCAATGCGTGAAACTCACGGCCAATGCGTGAGAGTTGACAGCCCTGGAGAGCACCCTTGTTCCCAGAATGTTTTGAAAAATAGGGGGTGGGCTTATAGCCGAAGGTGGGCTTATACCCAGGTGGTTACGGTAAAATAATATTTTACTGACTAAGAATGAGAATAAATGATGGGAATTTTTATTTTGATTATCCTAGATATGATAGACGACAGGCAGGTCCAATATTTTTATCGTACTTCGTCTATCACACGGTAGAGGAGAGTCAAAATAAAAATTCCTGTCATTTATTCTCTAAATCCAGTTCGGCATCTTAGATCTTTGTGCCAGTTTCTATGCTACAGGACTACAGAAGCAAACCTTGGGGATGAATCCACACTTTTACAGTACGGGTAGTGTACTGTATGGATGCAAACACAAGTTAACAGAGGCTTGCATGCATATTAGGCGTGTCTTTGTGTAAAATTCACCATGCCTGGAACTTGTGTGCACAGGCCTGTACACAGGGGGGGGGGGGTTAGAAAAGTATACAAAAGTCCAAAAAAATGTGTTTTTTTCACTCTTGTGGACAAAAAATATCAGCACGGTCACCCCCACAAATGAAATCCTGCGTATGCAGTGTTCGATTTACCAGAAGAAAAGTTGCTTGCATTTGTGCAGGTATTAAAAAAACATAGAAAATCTACCTGCACAAAGTGAAAGTAACTTGCACCCAATTTAACCATAAAATAAGAAGTTGTGCCATGAAACTAATCTTTTTTACAGATGAAAAGTAAAAATTTGTGTCATTTTGTATAAAGGGATATTTATTACGTCTTTGATTTAGAAGCACATTGTATGTTTCTGATCTCAAGTGTGTAATTTACGACTAATTCTACATGCACTTGTGCAGGTACTTTTGAAAAGTTACCTGCACAGAATCAAAGTCACCTGCATAGCTGTGCAGGTGGTAAATCGAGCACTGTCACTGGGCATACCGACCTGTGTGTGCATATAAAATAAGTAAGGCCTTTTGCACTTGATTATTAGTTTCCTGTTTACCGCCCGCGTCCAAAATTGAAAATCTCAAAATAATTATTTTATTTTTATTTCTAATTTTCTCCTTTAAAATAACTTTCAACTACTAAAATCAAATATTGTTGTGAAATAATTAAATGCACACTCTAGTCAAAACGAGTCAATAGTTGCTTGTAATAGTTAAAACTAAATAAAGAAAATAAAAGATAATTAATAATTAAAAGTCACCTCGTCCCTTTTTTAAAATCTTTAACAGGAAACTAATAATCAAGTGCGAAGGGCCTAATATGCTTACATTTTGAATACATTATTTTGGAGGAAGCGGCTTAACATCGCCAAATATTTTATTCTAGTTTTATTCATAGTTTTTCATGCTTCACCATTGTTCGTCACAGTAACAATGTGTGTCCGTCACATGATATGTGTGTGTGGTTTACTTTGCATGTGCACTGTGTAGCAGGCACAGCTGAAGCTGCGCGCGTTAATAATTTTACACAGATGACATGCGATGGGCAACGGTGACACATGATCGACTCCCTAAAAATTACACTTTTTGTATATGTAATTCTTACATTTACTAGTATACTGAGCACACGTCACAATCTTGCTTTCTTGCTGTAATTTGCTGTATAGACTAGCTACTATATCATGTATATTGACCAAGACTATAATTAACCAAAAGGTGAAATATTTGACACAAATTATACAAAGGCGCCTATTTAAAGTTTGAAAATTAAAATTGTTGCCTAATTTTGTGTTTAAAAAATGAAACACACTTATATTATATGTGTTATAGTTCCTATACGATATTGATTATTTACTTGCTAGTCATTTTGCCTAATAATTTTGAGTCTATAAAGTAATAAATAAAATATGACACATAAATATGTGTTATTTTATACATGTACAAGACTTACCACTGTCATCTTGATTTCTTGTTTTTTTAATTTGCTGCACTAAATAACTATATGAAAGGTGAAATATTTAGCACATAGCTTTAGTTCCTCAACTTCAGCTAACTCATAAAAGTTTGCAAAAGTAAAATTAAATTAAATTAAGATAAACAATTTTGCATCTATCTGGTCATACCATTTCCGTATTAGGTAAGCTTAAGCATATACACAACTTTGAGTATCATTAATATTAATGCCACGTCGAAAAATATGAAATTATTACTTTTGATAGGCTTTAGTTTATTGATTGTGATGAGATGTGATTGTCTTTATTCAATAAATTATTTCTGGATAATGAAACCTTTTCGGTTATTTACGAATTAGCACCCCTCTCCGGTGTATCGGAGAGTTGTAAAACTTTCGCGCCATTGTCTTGTAAATTTGCCGGGATGTATTTATGAATATTCATAATGTTTACTAAAACATTGTCTTCTAGTCTCTCCGCTGGCGATTTGATATATCATTTTATTCACGCAAATCTGAGCTGAATCAAACGGACTGCGGTGGAAACTGGTCTTATGCTGTCGTATACTGCGTGTGTGGTACATAGTATACCGTGTACATATACAGCGTGCATGTACGGCAAATCCATTTCCGGGTTTAATTCTTTAACGCAGGAAGAACATGCCTTTTGCTGTTTTTAGATTGTACGCTACACGAGGGTTAGAAATCGGGGTGGAAATCTCACGTTTCAAAAGCAGTGATCAGCAATCAAAGAATCGTAGGTAATTACTATGTGTAATATAAGTCCCTGTGTTCAATTTCAGTGGAATTCTTCACGGTAATATATTCTAAAATAGTGCTGAAACTTGTGATCGACCGGGCGCAGTTTCCCACGCGTTTGAATGGGAATTATTTTGCCTACCTACCGTATGTTTTGGGAGCACATTTCTTCAATATTTTGACTAGTTGACATCAAATGTTCTATTCTATATTGTTTGGCAATAATGTCTTTTGCCAATATAGTACGTTCTAAGTTGTAATTCTGTGTTTTTGATCGCAAAGATCGGGTATTCCCAAGGGTGCAGAATTCGGCAACACTTTGTAGGTATCCCAAACCTTAGCACATTTGCTAGTCAGCCAAATTCTTCTTCTTCTTCTTCCAGTTGTAGTGAAGGCTTCTTGAAAAGAAGATTACTCACTGCAGAGTGGTGGGTGCGCAGACATATGACGCAGACAAGAGATCACAGGTGCAAAATATGTACAGTGAAGTGCTGATTAAAAATTTGATGCTGTCTGCTATCTAGATGGAGCCGTCCCTCAATGCCGTCTTGAAGGCATCGAGTGTTGGGAAGGCTGATGGATCCTTCTTTAGGGAATTCCAATCCCTACTTGTGCGTGGGAAGAAGGAAGAGAGGAACACTTGCGAGCTGCAGTATGGAGTCCAGATACGGAGTCATGACCTCTGGTATTAGATGTTGCTTCAGTGATGTAGTCTTTCCAACTGATGTCAACCAGATCAGAGTGAATCCTGTAGAGCATGGTTAGCCGGCTTTGGCGGCGTCTACTTTGTAGAGAAGGCCACTGGAGCTCACTCAGCAGGGGGGTAACACTTGATCTGCGGTCATAGGTGTTGGTGGCGTATCTGGCACTGTTTCGCTGGACTTGTTCCACTTTCTTGATGTTTCTTTGAGTGTGTGGGTCCCATATTGCAGCTGCATACTCAGCAGTGGGTCTTACATAAGTTGTGTATGTAGCCTCCTTAATCCTGCGACTGCTATGATAAAAGTTGCGTTGGAGGAAAGCACGGGTGGAATTTGCTTTTTTGGTGGTAATGTCTACATGGTCGTTGAAATTCAGCTTGTTGTCAATGTGGAGACCAAGATATTTGGCAGATGACACTTCTTCAAGAGTGATACCATGGATGCTGTAGGAGAAGGTGATTGGTTGTCGCTTTTTAGTAACACGCACCACCTGGCATTTGGCTGGATGAAATTGCATGAGCCATGTGTTTTCCCACTTTTCCAAAGCATTGAGATCTTCTTGCAGTAAGGAAGCATCATGATGGGATGATATCCTCTTGTAGAGTGCAGTGTCATCGGCAAACAGGCGTGTTGTTGAGCTCTTTACGCAGTCTGGGAGGTCATTGATGTATGCCAAGAAGAGCAACGGTCCCAGGGCGCTGCCTTGTGGTGCGCCTGAAGACACGTTGGCTTGGGTGCTGATTTGACCATCAACCAGGACTTGTTGAGTACGGTGGCTGAGGAAGTCCGTAACCCATTGAAGAGTAGGTCCACGTATGCCGTGGTGTTGGAGCTTGTGCAGGAGAAGCCTATGTGAAACCTTATCAAAGGCTTTAGCAAAGTCGAGCAATATCATGTCAGTTTGCCCTTTATCTTCAATCCCCTTGGCCAGATCGTCTATGGTCAGGATTAGCTGTGTGTCGCATGATCTTCTCTTTCTGAATCCATGCTGTGCATCGGACAGGATCTTCTGTTCAGACAGATGGTTGATAATTGCACTATGGACCACATGCTCGCATAGTTTACACAGTATGGCGGTGAGGGATATTGGTCTATAATTTGCTGGTGACGATCGGCTGCCCTTCTTGAAAATGGGAACTACCAGTGCTTTCTTCCACGAAGATGGAACAGATCCTTGGTCGAGGGATGCTTGGTAGAGGAGGCTGATGGCTGGAGCAATCTCTTCCGCAGTTTCCTTTAGAAGTCTGGCAGGCACACCGTCAGGACCAGAAGCCTTGTATGGATTAAGGTTCTTCAGTAGTTTGACAATGCCTTGATTGGTGATCTGGATACCATTCATTGGTGGATGATTGCTGGGTCCAAGGTCAGGTAGAGTTGATGTATCATCCTTGGTGAAAACTGATGCAAATTGGCGATTCAGCAGATTGGCCTTGGTCTTTGGGTCACTGAAGAGATGATTACCTTCCTTTAAAGGAGCAATACCAGCTTAGTCGCAACGCTTGGCTTTGATAATGGCCCCAGTCTTCTACTTGCACCAGGTTCGCTGCGTATTATATCAGTAAGATACTTGTTGTAGGCCTGACGACAGGTAATTTGGCTCTGCTTCTTCAAACGCCTGAATCTCTTCCAGTCACGGTCTCTGTTGGTCTTTCTAGCTTTCTTGAAAGCCCTTGCTTTCCTTCGGCAGATCCGTTTGGTAGAAGTGTTAAACCATGGCTGGTTGAATCTGGTGGAGCTGAGCTTGGAGGGTACTTTATCATGGAGTGTTTTCTGAAGATACTGTTCAATCTCCCTGGATAACAATTCCACTGGAGTAGATGCTGTGTTGCGAGAGACAAATTTGTCTGCCCATTCCTTGGTTTCCTGGCGAATCAGGTCAAAATCAGTCAAAATCAGCACGATTCCACAGGAAGATTCGCCGACAATGTCAATGCATATTTACAATGAAATTTAAAACAACTGGCCAAAGAAGGAAACCTACATGTTTTCTATACTTCAGTCCACTTGACCCAAATATATGATTTTTTATGGTGATAAGACAATCGCACTCGAATTTTAGAGGGATTTTGATAGTAGTTTCATTAAAAAAAGCTGCTATCTTAAATGAGACTAAGATTTAGAAACACCACCGAAATGCCGTTTTGGGGAATTTTGCTAACTGAATCTTTTTGATGAAAGTCAATCTTTGACAAGATGTAACTTTGCTACGGAAAGTGCTATGAATGAAAAAAGGTTTTCAGTTTTGGCTTTGTTTACTCAAGGGCTTTAATTTGATATATAAAATGATGCAGTTTGATGGCAAATTTGAATTCACCTTGCATCTCTACACTTTGACGATAATTTTGCCTTTTTGGACACTAAAATGCTATGTGTGGCTCACGCATGCAATACGAACTATTGTTTTGTGGTAAAGCGAGTCTGTCTCGCAACTATAAGGCCAAGTAAAAAATAAAACATGTTTCACGTCCGGTTTTCAAAAAAAAGGAGGAAGAGGGGCTTTTATTTTCTATTTTTATCGCAAAATTGGTGTAAATACCCAAACTTAGAGCTGTTTTAGCGTATACAATAATGCCTAGAAAAGGAGGAGGCCCTTTTTTATTTGTTGTTCTGGGAGTTACACCCCCTCTAATAATCACAAAACCTTCCTAAAATGATTCTTGTATCTTAACAAGGCTATAGAAAGCATCCCAACTTCCTAGACATATTTTTTGAAAAGTTATAGCTAAATTTCAAAAATAAAAATATATTTGAGGAAACCTCAAAAAAGGAAGCGGGAGGGGACGTGAAACATGTTTATTTTTTTATTTGGCCTAAAGTAATGGTCGTTTTTTACTCTGTTCAAAACGTGACATGTACCGTACACCAAATACAGCCCCGAAATTGTCTACTTTTTTTTTTAGCGCACTTCCATTGTTAAAAATATGATCCCCAACCCTTTGCTTACTTTTGGACAAATTTGTAGCAGTCTCTGTGTCAAAGAATGCCCGAGTACTTGCGCGGTACAAACATAGAAATAAATAGCCACATTGCTTCAGTGCCGTTAATGAATATTTCTTCCGTGGTTCCAACTGACTTTACTGAGTTCGACCGTGGGCGTCACGTATACGTCGAACAACTGAATACAAGCACAACGTGTGGACCAATATATTTTTGTAAACATTTTAGGCCTATATTACAAAATGTATATATTTCGTACAAATTGTACAACTATAGTTTCTACCTCTAGGCTAGTGAGATTCACATCTTTGACTATAGAGGGTGCCCTTTATAGCATACTAAAATTTATCATCATGGCATGCCATGTGAGCAGAAATGGGCAGTTACTGTGTACATAAGCGTATGGGGAAAATTCAAAATTCATTTTTATTCTTTAGAAATCCCATGTTGTAAAATCTCTTTATGTAGGGTGTATTCCCAGATGCCTATTAAACCACACACAAGCAACTGAACATCATGAAAGTAAAGCTCGGATTTTAGCTAAAATAGTTTAAAATTTAGCACAGGTTTCAATGGGAAAATGTCGAATCATGCTAAATGGCAAGCCATGGAAGGAGGTGAACAAACTTTTTGTGATCCAAAAAACTTTTTAGTTGATCTCAACTCCGAAGGATTTAGTGATCCCCGACCCTTTGGTTACCTTTGGACGAATTTGTAGAAGTCTCTGTGTTGGAAAATGCCCCGTACAAACATAGAAATTGACTGTTGACTTTCTCTCTGTTTTTTTACAGTTAATCTCAAAGTCAAATCTCAACCAAGCTCAAAGTCAAGTCTGCACAATGGGAAGAAAGAGAGCGAAGCGAGGCAATGAAGTGAATAATAGTAATGAGGTGAAGAAGAAACCACGACTTGGTAACAACGATGCAAGTAATCAAAAGCAAGGTATGATAGGAGTCAAACTGGGCTGTTCCAGTTGAAATCTATACACCCCTATTGAAGACATGGTCTTGTAATGTTCCTTTATACATGGAGTGTAAATTTCAAATGAGATTACCTGAATGAGTGACTCCATTCGAAACCCATGTATCATGAGAAAAATCCATCCAATTTTATCATTATGTTTTGAGAACAAATAGCCTTCAGAAATATGCAAATGTGGCTACTGTCCGAGTGGTGAATTAATCGGACAGCTACATTCAGATGATGGTGGATGCGATATCGCCATTTTTGACGTCGCCATTTGATTAATACATAATCATGAAATCTTCACAAACAATTCTAAATTTGTTATGTGGTGTCAAAGGCTCAAGCAAATTATCTTACCCCGTTGGGGTACGACAATGTACCACACTGTACGTATGTTATTTTTCAATTTATAATTGCTAACCGTGTATTTTGAATGGGGCTGTCAGCCTTGTATTTTCGCCAGCCTCGAACGTCACATGTCGCGTGACCTATGCCGCCTGGCTACATTCAGGGTATGTACAAAGGTATAGGATGCAAATGCAAGATTCTGAAAACATAATCAATAATGAGTTGTAATGCTCCATCAGTAGGCCTATTGATGAGTTCTAAGCAGAAACGTGTATAAACAATGTCCCGTAGGATATACATGTACATGTATTATATACTTCCAGTTTAGGTAACCACAATTCACCACATTTTTTTCGCACCATCTAAACCAGGCTTCCTCAAATAGATTTGTTGAAGCGCCACATGAAATAAAAATAAAAAACCTGCAAAGCGCCACTCATTCACTCAATGGCTGCGAATTCGTGGGGGTAGTCAGAGGGAGGGTTTCCCCCCCTCTGAAGCTATCGATTTTTTAAATTTGAGGTGCAAATGACGCCATTTGGTGCAACATTTACGAGGATAACATGGGAATCGCATTGTTTATTTATTTTTTTTATTTCTAATCGGAGCCGCGCGCCACTCTCGAAGCCACGGCGCCCCACATGTGGCACGCGCCCCGCTATTTGCGGAGCCCTGATCTAAACGAAGCATTTCTCGGGTGTTAAATTTTACTGAGATAGAAGAAAAATATGAGCTTTCTGATCTCAGTTGACCCAAGGGTCAATAGGGATAGTACTTATTTCTTTGTTGCCCACCTAATATAATGAAAGACAGAGATAAAAAGACGTCAGGGTAAAGGTGCACCGTGATTGGTTGCCGACCTGCGCAGTACGGCAATTTCTGTCTAGTTGTCAGAATTTCAGACACAAACTAGTCTTTTTGATCTTTGTCTTTCATTATAGCCTTTAAAACTATATTATTTGTATTCCCATTTCAGGTCAAAGGTCACAGCAGATGATCAAGCAGCAAAAGCGTGCTCGCGACATTCAACTCATGGAACACGAAATGCTAACGGCCAGCGTTGAAGTCGGGGGAAAGAAGAAAAACAAGCATCAGAGACGACTACAAAAAATCCGTGAAGAGCAGCTGGCAAGAAAGGCTGCATCAGATGATGAAGAGGAGGAGGAAGAGGATGAGGATGGGGGAGATGAAGAGAACTTGGAGAAAAGGATTGTAGGAAGTGATGAGGAGGAAGAAGAAGGAGATGATGATGAAGATGATGATGATGAAGATGATGATGATGATGATGATGAAGAATTGGAAGATGACGAAGATGATGAGGATGATGATGATGAGGAGGAGGATGATGAAGAGGAGGAATCAAGTGATGCGGAGACAAGCGCAAAACAGGTGAATGGTACAGATACTGGTGGGAAGACTAAACTGAAAGCCAAGTCGGAACAGAGTGAACAGGCCGATCCAGCAGAAATAAAATGTGAGTTTAAATTATATACTGGCAATTTAGGATAATGTTCCGTAATTAAAATATCGCAAATTGGATTGGAAGTCACAGAGGGCATTATGTGGCCCGCGAATTATAATGCTTTAAATTTCACAATCATAGGCAAAATTTTATAATACTGAGAAAATCATGTTTTGTTTGCTTGGGCAGCACAAGATGCTATGCCCAGCTGCATGTAAGACGTATACATTCTATATCAATCCACAATGTTATGAGTCTGGTCTATTTAAATAAGTATTGAACAAAGTTTAAATCAAATCTGATCAAGTACTAATCAAACATTTAAATTTTTTCTGCTTCTTCTTCTTCATCTCCAGCACCAGGTACCAGCACCATTCTAACAGACACCTCTTTCACAAGCCTGGAGGCAAAGTGTCAGAGCAAACTCTCAAAGCCGTATCAGAGATGGGTTTCACACACATGACTGAGATTCAGTATAAGTCAATACCGTATCTTCTGGAAGGAAGGTAAGACAGTGCTCTGACAGTCTATCAACAAAATAAAATAAGAGAAGATTATCTCTTGAAACGGATTCATCAGGATCGTTCATAGTTCATTTAATAATTGAGAAAGGGTCTTTTTCAGATCCAATAAAATGATACTCACACAGAAATATTTCAATTCCTTTCAAGAATCTTGTTCACTCTGGTACTGGTGGTGGTGTTTCCAGATGTTTTTAGAACCATCAACACTTCTCTGGTTTTGATGACGTCACCAATGACCTGGTCATAAATTTTGTCCAGTCTGTAAGCCCCCTCATCCAATCTGGATCAGAAGTAAGCTAAAGATGCCATGAACAAGGATGAGGGAGCTTACAGACTGGACAAAATTTATGACCAGGTCATAAATACTCGGCAACAAGAAAGTTTAGTGACTTCATCAAAACCAGATAGAAGTGTTGCCGCTTCTAAAACCATCTAGAAACACCAGTACCATAGTGAACAAGATTCTTAATAGGAATTGAAATATTTCTGCATGCGTATCATTTTATTGGATCTGAAAAAGAACTTTTCTCAATTAAAAGAAAAGATTATACTTTTGTTGGCACATACGGTACATTACCGTAAGTCTGCCATTTGGATTGTCACATAATGGGACCAAAAATACTGTACTTTCAGAATTGAAGACTGATGTGACATAGAAAAAATTGTGCCTTGGGCCTGATCCGATCTTATCAAAATACTTTAATCTTCCATGGTACCCCGGATGGTACCCTCTGCTCGTATTTCAATTGGCAATTGATAAAAATAATAATTATGTATTTTTGTTTTTCTTCTTTTTTTCATCATAAATAATATTCAGAGATTTACTGGCAGCAGCCAAAACAGGCAGTGGTAAAACATTAGCATTCCTTATACCAACTGTAGAACTACTCAACAAACTCAAGTTTATGCCAAGAAATGGTAAGATTTATACATATGGAAATGACATCCTGAATTGTCATTGTCATCGTCCTGAGTGGGTCACAAGTTGCCTTGGAAATTATTTATTTAGCCAGATGTCAATATGTGTACATCCATATCAAAAGGATGCACTTGTCGGCTGCTACATGTCTCATTTGAGTCTTTTGTGTCTCATTTCACATAATAGCTTGGAATAAATAACCAGACTCATCTCAAGTGGAGGTCACTTCAAATCATCCCCAAGTCACATGGTCGGTTAAGGAATGTTCTCTCTATTCCTAAACCACATGATTTGGGGATGATTTGTAGTGACCTCCACTTGAGATGAGTCTGATATTTATTCCTAGATATTATGTGAAATGAGACACATGTAGCAGCCGACAAGTGCATCGTTTTGATGTACACATATGTGACCCAGTCTGATCCACTCAGGCCATTTAATATTGGGTTACTTTGGTTACTAACTTGCTCAGTACATACAATTCCTGGTGTTGAATCCCCAGGTCTCTTGAATACTTGGTTGCAAAGTTATGAAATGTTTATATGTCCATTTTATTACAATTTTTATTTTATTTTGTCTCCTCACTTTTGCCTATCTCAGTTTCATTATTGCCGACTTTAGCCTGATTGGACCAGATCTGGTCACATATGTCTGAGATTAACAGGTCTTTGTTAAATATGTAGGTTAAATATTGGATCAGATAGTTACATCAAATAGGTGATGCAATCAAGCAAAATGAGTTGGATGTCGGGAATATTGATTTTGAGATACATGTGTGTATAATCAATAATATTAATAGTATTCAACTTCCATTGTATTCTATTGTTCTGAGTAACATTAAAATGGCCATATCTCTGGAACCGTAAGTCTTATTATGATGTAGTTTTCAGCAAAATAAAGCTCTGAAAATGGCTCATATAATGAGATTGAAAACTGAATTTTGATTTTGATCGACATCAGACTCATTTTGCTTGATCGCATCACATATATACTTTAAGGCTATTTCAGTTGAAATCCTAATTGCACCCCTTATGGAAGATATGACCTTAATCTGCACACAAGGGGGTGTGAATTTCAAGTGGGAGTCAGCCTTTCAGGTAACCCTATTTGAAATTCACACTTCCTGTGTGGAGGATAATTAAGGTCATGTCCAGGGACAGGCGATTTGCGCGGAAAAAAATAGCAAATTGCGCGGAACTTTATTTTAGTGCAAATCATGCATCCCTGCCCATAGGAAAAATATAGCCAATTGCGCGGAGATTGCGCGTAAAAAAGGTTCCGTGCAAATCGCCTGTCCCTGGTCATGTCTTCCAGAGTAGTGTATGGATTTCAACTGAAATAGCATGTCGGTCTTGAGTCAAAACTGATTTGTGGTATGAAGGATGTCATTTGGAAATTGCAGCCCTATTCACCATGTACATGTATCTGGTTTATGTTCTATCAACAGGCACCGGTGTCATCATCCTGTCCCCTACCAGGGAGCTTTCCATGCAGACATTCACCGTCCTCAAGGAACTTCTGGCTCACCATTACCACACATTTGGTTTGATCATGGGCGGTACGGATAGGAAATCAGAGGCGCAAAAATTGGCCAAGGGTGTCAACATTGTTGTGGCTACGCCTGGACGATTGCTGGATCACTTGCAGGTATGTAGTATTTACAAGGGATTTATTTTGGTTATTCTATATTGGAATTCATGAGTGTCCCTTGGGCTTTTAAGCATTGATGCCAATGCTGTGATTTAGACACCGAATTGGGCTTTTTGAAGACCACTTGCCGTGATTCGGGGGGAAAAATCATGCTGTGACCTGCCTAAAATTGGGCTACTTTTAGAAGTGTTGCGCTTGGCAGTAATTTTGATGTATTTCATTTTATGTGCTGAATGTCAACATGATGAGTTAGGTCAAAGATTATCTTCGGGTCACTTGAGGTTATTTTGCAAAATTAATATTATGTAGAAAATTTTTTAAAATAATTTTTGTCTTCCTATTTTATATATTTGTTTATCTTTTTAAATTTTGATTTTTGTTTTTTAAAGAAGCCATGTAGGCCTGAGAACTACCCTCTGACAGGGACACATTTTACGCATCACATAATATACTAATCTACTTTTTGTTTTACTTTTCCATGCAGAATACACCTGAATTCATGTACAAAAACCTACAGTGTCTAGTGATAGATGAAGCAGACAGAATATTAGATGTGGGATTTGAGGAAGAAATGAAACAGATTGTCAAATTGTTACCAAGTGAGTCATTTTGGGGGGCAACAAGTATGGATTCAGGGTTTGTTTCATCACAGATATCAAAATAATTGTATTGCCCTTAAAGCTCCAAAATCGGGTTTGGTTGGGCGATTAAAAAAAATTAACATTTTGCCACAGATGAAATTTCCCTCAAAATAGATGTGACCCTACATTTCACACTTTTTGAGGCAGTTGGAACAACTCTATTCAAGTCCTCTCCCCCCCCCCCCCCCATCCCGGGGAATGTGGGGAAATGATGAGGCTTGTAGTTCAGTATATTCCCCGAACCCGGAGTGACAGGGTCAGGATATATAATATTACACATGTTACAGCATGCCCTCACCCCTTGTAGGGCACCAACAGGGGCCCAAGGGTTATGAAATTAAATAAGGGCTGATAAAGAAGGTGTTAAAAGGGCCCACACTGCTCCTTGAACACCCCCCTTCGAGGCTCTTGCTACGCCCCTGATGATTCTGCTCCAGCCATATGATTTTCCTCAAAAGTTAACAGTTTATTGAGGATGTAGTTCAGTTTTAATTTTTTTCAAGAATAATCATGGTTGTGTTTGTCCGTTTGTTGTTTTCCCCCTCCACAGAAAAGAGACAAACTATGCTGTTCTCAGCCACTCAAACAAGGAAGACTGAAGATTTAGCCAGGATATCATTGAAGAAGGAGCCTATCTATGTAGGTGTAGATGATAATCAAGATTTTGCTACTGTTGACGGATTGGAACAGGTTAGTGTGTGGGGTGGGGATGAGGGGTGGGGATACATGTGTGGGTGTGTGACATGATTTAGCCAGGATATCATTGAAGAAGAAACCTATGTACATGTGGATGACAATCAAGATTTTGCTACTGTTGATGGATTAGAACACGTTAGTTTGTGGGGTGGGGATACATGTGTCATGATGTGTGGGTATGTGATGGATTGGAACATTAATGTGAGGGGTGGGGGGATACATGTGTGGGTGTGTGATGGATTGGAACAGGTTACTTTGTGGGTGGGGATACATATGTGGGTGTGTGACAGAAGATTTAGCCAGGATATCATTGAAGAAGGAACCTATCTATGTCGGTGTGGATGATAATCAAGATTTTGCTACTGTTGATGGATTAGAACAGGTTAGTATGTGGGGTGGGGATGAGGGGTGGGGGATACATATGTGGGTGTGTGACAAGATTTAGCCAAAAAATCATTGAAGAAGGAACCAATCTATGTCGGTGTGGATGATAATCAAGATTTTGCTACTGTTGATGGATTAGAACAGGTTAGTGTGTGGGGTTACATGTGTAGGTGTAGGACAAAAGATTTAATAGCTTTTGTTTGCTTTGTAAACTATTTTTTGTTACATGATACTCGTTTAACCAATTAACTGGTATGGTGTGTCTGTCTCCATCTCCATCTCTATCAAACAATTAGAAACCCAAGTTTTGCCATGTCATAAGGTGGATGTACACTTCCTGTCTCAATTTCATAACCAACATATTCACTTTTGTTTTCCCATGCAGGGTTACGTGATGTGTCCGTCAGAGAAGCGCTTTCTTCTTCTCTTCACATTTCTTAAGAAGAATCGCAAGAAGAAGGTGATGGTGTTCTTCTCGTCGTGTATGTCCGTCAAGTATCACAGTGAGCTGCTTAACTATATAGACCTACCTGTCATGTCTATACATGTGAGTATTATTAGGGAGGATGTGTGCTAGCATGTCCATGGGTGTACAAAGAATTAAAAGGGAGCACTCGTACTTTGTCATGCTAGCCTATTATGTGAGTCCAAAGTATTCAAAGGGAGAATCTGGTAACGCCATAATGAGGGAGAACAGTGTCAGTGCATTGATTGGTTACCCCAGGTAAATAAATAAATAAATAAATAAATAAAAATTAATAATTAAAGAATTAATTAATTGGTAACTGTAAGTGCCGTACAGCCAGCAACATGCAAAGGTAGAGGGTGGTCATGTAGTTGGGTGCACTAGGGTATCGGTCGAAGTAAGGTACCAGACAAGCAATATCTGGACATGTAAAAGTTGCAGGCATTTTTGTAAAGAGCAGGGGATCAGCCCAGGCCTCTTGTCAGTCACACTCAGCATTAAGGTAAACTTGCGCTGCCCTTAGGGTCTTGGCAGCATATCGATCTGTGGCACACTTTGAGGGATGCAACCATCCAGAAAGCGTGCATAAATGCTGTTTTATTATTATTATTACTTCGTCATTCTATCATGTCGATGTGTGTGCAAAGAATTAAAATGGAGAACTCATACTTTGTTATGCTAACCAGTGTAATACATGTGAGACGCATTGAGTTATTTCCAAGAAAGATCAATTTTTCGGGCCCACTGGTATTTTTTACAATCGTTATGGCAGTGGCACCACTGCCCACACAATGTCAAATAGACCTGTTCAGCACATGATTGGAAAGCATCAGAATTAGTTTAGAAAGGTTTTGTGTGCGGTAAATAAATACATGATAACCAGTTGCACTGGTGACAGCATATTTGATGAGCTTATGGTTTGAATGTCCACACCAATCATGCACTTCATCTCTATGTACTTCCGATGCAGCATATTGAATGTGGCATCCACTGTGTTGTTGATTACATTATTCAAATCACCATAAATTGATTGGTTGGATATATTTTGATGGTCATGCATTCATAGACCGTAAATAGCCTCCTGAAAAGGTCCAATAAGCAATATACCAGTGTGTTAATGTACTCAAAGCAAGTCACAAGCAGTCATAAGCAAAATAGAAAAAGACAAAGTTTAAGGTGGTACTACACCCCCTGATCAATTTTATGACTAATTTTGCATTTTTCTCAAAAAATATCTACACACTGGTAATAAAAGTTCATTTTATGTATATATATATATGTATATGTTAAGAAATGATGTACATTCTAGCAGTACCTTTTTTCTTATCATAAATAACGTACCGCTTGTCTTTAGTCACTGAAATTCAAGTGTAGTAACTGGATTCCTTGCAAAAATAGTCACACATTTATCAAGGGGTGTAGTAAGTACCACCTTAAATGACTCAAATGATGTGACATTTCTCTCACGGTGTTGTTCCGCAGGGCCGACAGAAGCAAAACAAGAGAACACAGACATTCTTCAAATTCTGCAACGCAAGCGAGGGTATTTTATTATGTACAGATGTAGCAGCTAGGGGGTTGGATATACCAGAAGTAGATTGGATTGTACAGTATGACCCTCCAGATGACCCCAAGGTAAGAGTAAATAAGAAAAATTAACAAAAGAAAGATTTATCACATAAAGTGGAAAAATGTAGAAGATTTCAAATTTGTAATCTTAGCACTATAAATAAATAAATAAATGTTGTTTGATTTAACCTGCGCTTCAGCTAGGCATGGCCCAATTATCAGCACACTTCAACAATTATTCCGCTGCCATTGGGATATATCAGAATCATTTCCGCTTCACCAAGTCCGCAACTGATGCGCAGGTACTCTCAGCGACTTTGATTGTGATTACCCCCAGCAGCTTCCCATTTTACACCTGGGTGGAGTGAAGCAATTGGGAATTAAGCTATCTTGCTCAAAGACGCAACACACTGGCCGTGGTGGGGCTCAAACCCGCAACCTTCCGATCATGAAGCTCGCGCCCTAACCATTGGGCCACCGTGCTTCCCACTGTGAGAAAGAATATTCATAAAAATATGAAAATACACTTTTCAAGCGATCCAAATCAAAGTCAATTATTTGCCAAAATGTTAATGTTTAACAACGGACGTCCACATATAATGTGGTATGCAGCTACCACTGCGGAACTATGTGCTGAAATTACGTAATGAATATGTATCCTACAAACAATTACATTGATGCAAATAACATATTTGTACATCGCATGATTACGCACTTTGTGTTTGGTTGTTAGCTAATTGTTTAGAGGGTTAGTGAAAGATAAAGTTAAAATTGTATTTAAAATAAAAAAATATGATAATATATACAAATGACAAAAATAGATCATTTCAATCAATTTTTCTTTTGATGAGGTCAAAAAGCACGATCACCTTCACATCGTCTGCTAGGTAACTTCTATTCTGATGATATCCTTACTAGATTTTTCTGTATTTTATTTCTAGGAATACATTCACAGAGTCGGTAGAACAGCTAGAGGCATAGAGGGCAGAGGTCACGCCCTCCTCATCTTGAGACCAGAAGAGTTGGGATTCTTACGATACCTGAAACAAGCCAAGGTACCACTCAGTGAGTTCGAGTTCTCATGGAGTAAAATCGCTGATATTCAATCACAGGTGAGAGCAAGATTGCAAATCTTAACCCCATGAGAACTACCTGCCGATTGGCCAAAATGAATAGTGTGTCCAATTTCGAACCAATCAAGGAGGGTATTAATAAGATCATCTGCCAATTTAGTTTGGCCATAAAAAGCCTAGTCATTGGCAAATCTTAACCCCATGGGAACTACCTGCCGTTTGGCCAAAATGAATATTGTGTCCAATTTTTAACCAATCAAGGAGGGTTTTCATCATCTGCCAATTTAGTTTGACCATAAAAAGTTTGAAGCCTAGTCATTGGCAATTGAAAGGAGCATTTCAAGTTATCAACTAATTACAAATGCTCTTAGATGACTAGTAGTGTCCAGGGGGTTAAATCTGATCTATCTACATGTAGTAGCTGCCTATTACATTAATGCCATGTATGCAGGCCTTGCTGTCTACCCAGCAGCCTGGGACAACTAAGATTTTTTTCTTCTTCTTCTTTAACCTGGGACACTCAATCAGTTGAAAACACAATTAATCATCTGTCTGGCAATCATATGATGTCTGGCAACCAAAAACAATGACATTCAGTCTGGCGGGCAACTAAATTTAAAATGGCAGAAATGATATAATTTTGCAAACTGATATTCATATACATATACAATAATGAACTACATGTATAAGGCACTCTTCAACAGGAATACTCTGTACTGCATGTATAGTGACTATACTTGTAAGGACGGAGAATGCGTGCACCGAAATTTGCGCATTTTTGGTATAATCGTGCATTATTGATCCAACCACAAAATAACCATTTTTAAAGTACTTATTTTCCAAAAAACTTGACAATTTGAATGACTTATCCTTCACTCGGAAGCAATTTATAAACAGTTTAAATTTTGTTACACTTGCGCTGGGATCACTGAATGGGACTTTAAGTACTGTCAACATCTTTACTTATTTACCTATACATTTTTCATGAAAGTTTCTGTAACTAATGTCTTTCTCTCTTAATTGTTATGTGCATTGCTAGTTGGAGAAGCTCATCGAGAAGAACTACTTCCTACACAAGTCAGCTCAGGAAGCGTACAAGGGTTACGTGAGGGCGTATGACACGCATAGTCTCAAGCACATCTATAGTGTAGATACCATGGACTTACAGAAAGTGGCCCGGTCTTTTGGCTTCAAAGTCCCACCTAGTGTGGACTTGGGTATCCTTTTTATTGATCAGACAGACAAGGGTATTATACATGTAGTGGGTGCAGAATGGTGCAGCTTTATAGGGCTGCACGACATAGGCTTTTTTAGTACCGTAACCACGCGGGTATAAGCCCACCCCCTAGATGGAAGATTTCACTTCAAAAATGGGGGTGGGCTTATAACCGGGGTGGGGGCTAGTACTTGACTTTAGAAATAAGAAAAATCATCCCCATTTGTATATGCCCAATATACCAGTAATTTCCATCATCTATGTCAATTTCTTAAAATTTTAAGTGTGGAATGTTAATTATCAACTGATATTTTTTTTATTTGTTCTTAAATGTGAGAGAAAAGCATTGATTTGATTTAAGAACTTGGCCAAAATTTAGTACTGGGCTTATAGCCGAGTACGGCCTATACCCGGGTGGTTACGGTAGTTGACTAATCGCCACACAAATAGTTGCGACTACGACTATTGGCGACTATCATAGGTCAAAATTTGCTTGAAGTTCAAGCTTACTTTTTTTGGTCAGAATACTCTTAAAAACAAACACTCTTTGTGCAGTAAACAGTCGGCTGATTACAGGACAATTATACACAGGAAGGAGTAATAGGTAAAGTTATAACTAACTTTCTTGAAGATTTTCAAGGTGGTAGCACAAGTTTTTAGGCAATTTTGAGCACTTTAAGAACCCGTTTTTACTTCAATTTTTTTGCTTGTTGAACTTTCAGGAATGGTTGCTAATTGGCAATCATTAGTCGTAGTCGCGACTATCCCCAAATAGTCGCGACCTCGACTATTAGCAACTAAGTCGTCCAGGCCTAGCAGCATATCAAACCTTTTGTGCATTTTGAGTCAAAAGCACAAACTGGCACAGATAATAGCTCTTGATGTGTTTAACAAATTTAATCTAGGGGCTAATTTTAATTTATTCATACTTTTTGGGTGGGAAAGTCATCAAAGGTTATACATGGATCAAATTCCTCAAGTTTTAATAGTTTTGGTGGACATGGCTTTCTTCAAATATATGCTATGTTTACATACATTAAACTTTAATCAGCTTAAAAAGCTTTCATTTGATGTGTATGAAATGCATGAAGGGACAATTGGCACAATTTAATACATTTTGATTTATGTAAAAATGCAATTTTTGATGAAAGTCTTATAAACACCGGACAAGTGTAAGAGCAAGAAACCTATGTTAAAAATTTGGAGGAAGGAGTAACATCTTTGTGTTTGATCAACAAAAGTTTAAACTTCGGTCATTATTTATCCGCAAGCGAAGTGACGTAATAATTGGATTAACTACCGTAGCAATAGGTGAAACATTTTTTGATTATACTGCGCTGCACTAGTACGTTCATGCGGTACCTCTGCATTGAACCATATTATGCTGATCACTCATACCTCACTCAGACATATACATGTGATGAGTGCAACCTACTTCTAGTGCAGCATGATATATTCAAATTGGTTTTCACCTATTGCTATGGTAGTTAATCCGATTTATTATGTCACTTAGCCGGCGAATACCAATACAGATGAACTTTCATGAACACTGATGATAGACTGTTAAAGGGGCATACATGTAGCATCAAATTTGTATTTATGTTCTCTTACAGAACAAAACAACAACACAGTGGCCTATGGAGCTTATGTAATACACACATACTCATGAATAACTCTCAGAATCAACTAAAATTTTGGGAATAAGTGTTTTTTTGTGGATATCTAGTGAAACAATAATAAAAAGAGGATTCTTTCATCACAAAACACTTCTTTCAGTTCAAGAGTAGCCCTAAAAGTTCCTAAGTAGCCCTCGTTACAGAAGTAATGGCATTTTTTTTGTTGGTGTTGTAAGATTATTCAAAACAAGCACCCGTCATAAAATGATCAATTTTGCGAACCCTGTTTCAATTTTTTGAGCCTTGAAATGTAGCAATATTTTGTTTGTGTGTGCAATTCAACTTGAAAATTTATTATTTATTTATTATTTATTAAAGCTAATTATTTTGTGTGCAGTAACTGATTACTAGTATTTGTTTGTAAGATTCCTTAACCTTGCATTTCCAGTTGTACATGCCAGCAAGAAGCTGAAGAAACAGGCCAGGAAATTTGGACCAGCGGAGCTGAACCAGAAAATGGCGCACAAGACCAAAATATACAAACATATAGGAGACAAGAAGAAAGGTGGCAGGAGGCAGTTCTCTAGATAGCAGCTTGCTTTATTTTCCACCAGCTTTCACAGAGCGGCCCTCTGTTGCATGTGATGCGTGTACACAGCATAAACGCAGAAGTGAGGTTCTGATTGGCCGATTCAATCATAACAGACCTGTAATCTGATTGGTAGATTATATGCGACAGAGCAGGTAAAAGCCTCATTCGGAGCAGAGCGGTTCTTGTGAAGGGATCACAAAGCCCTGCCTATGGCTCTCGATCTGTTCTGTGGAAGTTAGTGTAATGACTTTAATTATCTTGGGGTCACTCGAATATAAAAGTGCTATCCCATGCTCATAATCAATCCACAAAACTGACATATCGATGGTAGCAAAGATGCAACCCTACATGACATAACTGTCAACATTCAATTCGCCGATCACAAGGCTATCTCAAAAAGAGGTTCTACCCACAAAGTGCGCGCTGTGTATGCGTACGCCTGTCACACGCATGCTTTAATTACCGCTTACGCTTTGCAAAAGCCTTCTGGCACGTTGCAAGGAAAGGGCAAGAAACAAAAATGCACCTTTTTTGCGTATGCGTTTGCAGGGAGAACCTCGTTTTGGTAGCAAGATGGCGGATCTGTGCAAAGGGCGAATACCCTAAATCATGTACAATTTCATTTTAAATGGTGTAACATCAATTTTTGAATCATGAATGGCAAGAAAGAGACCCTAAATGTCAATAAGGCTGAATATGGGCCCCCTAATTGTCTAAAAATGTTGATACCATAATATGCCCAAAACTGTGCCCTATTTTGCTGTATTAATACGGGTGTATATTTTCACTTGGTCGAGCTGCAGGGCTCGAATTAGGAATTTTGAAGGGCACCCATTTCAAGGCCATCAAGAAATCCTATGCAAAGGCACCAAGGCCATTTAGCGCTGAAGAATGCTTTAAAACTTGAAGCAGTGCTGGGGAATCAATGTCAGGTCTAAGGGCACTGGAGGCCATGGCCTTGGTGGCCTTCGGTTAATTCGAGCCCTGTCGAGCTGACATCACAAAAAGACTTGCTATGTGTGCACTCTAATTTTTATGCCAAGGGTTCACAGTGAGAATGTACAATTCCTTGGGCGCATCACATAGCGACGTATGTGGCTGGAATTTATCATGTCCTCTACAATGCTTCTGATGTGATGAGTTGCCAGTCTGATGAAACTTCTAGTGTAGTGGTGAAACGTCACTAAAATGAGTAATCACCTACGTTTTTAGTTGGAATTGTTCACAATGAACAAAATTCACAGCTAACAAAATCAACATTCCTAATGAACTTGTTCAAAGAAAGATTTCCAGGCCATACTTGCTCTCGCAATTTTTCCCCAGGCAAACCGGTTTCCTCTTCAATCTAAAACTGGACTTTTCCTGCTGAAATAAAATAAATAGCTGCCAAGTGTCATATTTTGCAATGTGTACACTATATTTAGAATGCAGACATTGTTAAATGTCTATAAGGCAGCCATTATTGATACAGCCTTGCACTAGCTCATTGATATATATGTTATTTTATACGACACATTTGTTGTAACTGTTCATTTTTTTAAAAATATTGTTGTAATAATTGTATTTTTCCCTTTCTTTTACCAATCGCCATCACAGTGAATATGTTATGGTTTAATTACTGGTTCACGCTTGGTTTGCACACCTGTTGTCAACCCATTGACTTAAGGCCTAAAAAAATTGTTTGATTGGCGTAACCCGACCTACCCTAAAATTAGAGTTTTTTTTTTTTTTTTTGCAAAAAAAAAAATAAATAAAAAAATAAATTAAAAATTTAATTGAAAAAATGAAGAAAAAAAAGATCCAAGGGTTTTATCAAATGCAATTTACAGCTTTAAAAGTTGCATTGGTAACTTTTTATCACAAATAATGTCCTTGAATATACTAAAAAAAAATTTTTTTTTTTAATCTTAATTTTTTTCATGTTATGCCAATCAAACAATTTTTTAGGTCTTATGCTGTGATCATCTTGATTGTGATTTCAAAATAAAATATATCACCAAACCCACCCAGGAAAAATGTACAAAAAAAGTGTATTTGATGAGGATATTTTGTTGGGCATTTTGGTATCATTTAAATTTTTATGTCCATGTGAAAAAATGTAATGTTTTAACCATGACTCAGAATTTCTAGAGTCACTCTAAACTGAATTTGATGAATACAAATAACCCGATCTGATCCACTCAGGCCAAAGTCAGAAATTTTGAAAGTTGAGTTACTACTTGCTCTTACTGACATTGAATCCCAGGTCTCTTGAATACTTTGGTTGCAAAGTTTTAACTTTTCATAAGTCAATTATCTTATGTTTTTTTTGTTTGTTTCACTTTTTGCCAATATCTTGGTTTCATTATTGTCAACTTAAGCCTGATTGGATCAGATCTGGTGTCCATTTCACTAAACTTTTAATCCTTCATAACTCAAGTTACCATTTGTAAAGTTACGAATACCCAATACTAGACGTAACTTTACGAAGGGTCCCTGTAGTAAATCCCTTTTACTTACGAAGTGTACCTTGCGTAAGAAAGTTTAGTGAAATGGAACTTGCGACTCGTCGAACGATTTCGAGACTTATGAAGCTTCGTAAAGTTTAATACTGAAATGGACCCCTGGACATTATTGAGTGGTTTGTGCAAGAAGGCGCCATCTGCAATAGCTGCCAAGTATCATATTTTGAGATGTGTACAATTCCGTAAAGATTCGCCTATAATTGAAGACCGAATTGAAAAGACTAGTTTGCATCTGACGTCAGGGCAAAATCACAATGTGATTGGTTGCTGACCTGCGCAGTACGGCATTCTTGGTCTGGTTGACAGGACATCATTCGCAAACTAGTCTTTTTAATTTGGTCTTCAATTATAATGGTGCACATGGGGTACTTTGCCTCGGGGTAAATTTCGTATAGAAATAGAGAACTCCCGCGCCCTTATTTGCTGGTGGGATGTTTATGGGAGGGCACATTTAGCATGTTTAGTTTGTGCCGAAAATTCCAGTTATGTCAAGGGACGCCGTAGCTCCATTAGGGGAAGCTTTACGGTATATAGCAGCAATTGTTGATACAGCCTTGCACTAGCCCCTCAATATATGTTATTAATACGACACATTTGTTGTAACTTATTCTGTTCATATTTTTTTTCTCAATATTTTAGCATTGTAATATTTTTTTTCTTTTCTTTTATCGATAAATATTAAATTGTTCATGGTTTAATTTACTAAATAACGATCACAGTATATTAAATAAAGATACATTTTTACACAAAGTACATGCTTGATTGTTTTTTTGGGTTTTTTTTGCATTGTGAAGGGAAATACTAGGGATGCTCTATCGTTAAAAGTGGTATACAAATCTAAATAAGGCCATCTAAATTTAATAATTTGTCTCAAAGCCATTCCTCAGTTGAAAAACTAATGGGAGTGTGTTTTTATTACTTGGACAAGCTTTGTGACAAGAAGTGACCACCTTCTCATCTTTGAAGGAGTTTTCACTGTGGTCAAGATGAATAATAATTTTATTGAGATTAACGATTTAGGCTGTTTTGACTGTTTTGCAATCTGATGATGCCCAGGGCATAATATAACCAGTATCGCATTGCATTTTGCTACACAATCTATTATATGCAATCACACAAACATGTCATTGATATACATAATTATTGCTATACAAATAAAACTTTGTCACAATTTTGCAATGTAAAATTCTGACACTAAATTATGCCCTGATGATGTTATACGTGACATTTTTGTGTGGTGGATTTGGAAAAAAATTAAACCAGGAAAAAAACTTGAAATTTACCCCATCCAGTGGGAAACGCGCAAAATGCACACAGGGGCTTTGAGACTGACTATTAAATTAAGATGGCCTAAGTAATGTGTATGGATAGCCCTCAAACAGCAGGGGGTTTTGCAACTTGAGGGAGTGCCTTCACCATGATGTAATAACGAGTTTTCATAACCGGTACAGGATCATGTTTTAAGGGTCCAGTGCAACCCAACCTCATCTACAGTTTGGCCATGTTTCTAGTATAGCCGTTTTGAAAAATGGTAGACACAATAGAAGGGTGCGGTTCAGCTCGGGTAAAACCTTTAGAATTAACCATAAAATTCAAAGCGGCTGTGAGCTGTCAGTAAAAAGAATTTGTCCTCTCAGCATATAATAAAGTGGGTGGCAGTATTTTATAATGTAAATTACGGAATTTGTAAATTACTATGCCTGAGTCAGTTTTTAAGGTCTTTCCTAAAGTTAAAAGGGTCCAGGTTCCAACCATGGAAGAAAGACAGACCATCACGATATGCTAGTTAGACCATCCTGGTCATAAACCTTTAAAAGTGGGCACCTTTCTTTCAATGTCGCCACGCATTTACAATATCTTTCTGAGAAATCCTTGGTCAGGTGTAAGATGGACAGACTTTTCATTGTCATAGCGGTGTGGCAAATACACTTGTACGTTAATTTGCAATCGCATACATTCAAATATTCCAAAAACCTCAAGTTGCTCAAAGCACTCATGCTGTTATCAGTAATATTCTCGCAGCCTTTTAGATTCAAATGCTTCAAATGCTGCAAATTGTTGCAAATACTTCTGACTACCTCGTTATCAACCGAATCACAGTTGACAAGTTCTAGTTCTCGAAGTTCTTTCAAACTTTTAAGTCCCGCTTCTGGTGTAGTCAAGTTCATATTGTCAAGCCACAATGATTGGAAGTTGGTTGAAGAATCTAGACCACCCGCTAAGACATCAAATTCCATTGGTATAATGTGTTTGGTAGACAACTGTATTTTAAACTTTTTCAGATGCCTTAATTTTACCGTACACATTCCAATGATTGATTCAAATTCCATGTCGTCAACACGAATCACGCAATAGCGGAACCACAAACTTTTCAGTTCGGGAACTTCATCCGCAATCTGGTTAAATCCGTGCAGTGTAAGACACGAACACTGGTGAAGCACAAGTTCTTGCAGTTGATGAAAATTACAAAGTCTGCTGAATAAATCCGGTGAGAACCGGTATATCTTATCGTAAGAACTTGTAACTTCTGAAGGGTTGTGCTCCAAATTGACATACACGATATGATCTTGATTTTTGAAAACACCCCTTTAAACACAGGTCAAGACTCTTTACGTTACTCGGCATAAAAGTTAAGTTGACATTCCGTAGGGACATTTGATCATGTGGAAAACGGATGGTCTCCAATCCTGGGCAATTCTCATAGAGGTATTTCAATATATGAGTGTTAACAACGTGTAGATGAAGTTCCTGCAGTCTGGCACCTAAGTAGGTGTGTGCGAGTGTGAGGAATTGTGTCTCACTTGATGGGAATGACCAGGCTGGAGAAGTGATAGGGATGTTTGGTCTGTCGCCATGGATAATGATGACATCACTTGGGCGTTGGGTCAGATCCACTGTGCTCCAAAGGACGTCGTCGTAGCTGGTGATTATTCGATGCAAGTTGCTACTCACACTGTTTAATAAATATAATATAATGTTAATAATGATGAAAATGATGATGATGATATTTGTTTACTGATGAGGTCATTGAAGTGTAAAACCTATTCTACAATGTGTGGGGGTACCCCTAGATACTGATTTAGTGTTGAGGATGTGTAGGTTGGTCTGTTGCAAGTTTGTATTGTTTTGTGGGAATGTTTATTTGTATGAGTGAAAAGAAGGCAATTAAGTTTACATGTCATATCCGTGTAGTGGGTGTGTTTTGTGTTGGGTGAGTATGGAGGTGTGGGGAGTGAACAAGCTTGCAAGTTAAAGGCTACATGCAGGTCCATTATGCATTTAAAAAAGAAGTTAGACCAGGTCTAACTTTAGATCTGGTCTAACTATGGAGATTAGTCCTATGGAGAAGGAACTTTGGTATAAAGTACCTTATTCTATATACTAGATCCTGTTTCGGGTAAATACATGTAGCTTGATATTAGATGGCTGCAGGTTAACTTTTGGACTTTGCTAGCCTAGTACCGGGGCCTAGTACAGAAGGAAAGGAAATGATTAAAGGGATCCCTCCCTTAGCCCTTAGTCTAACCTCCATAGTTACACCAGGTCTAAATTTAGGCAGAGTCTAACTTGTTTTGTGCATACGGCCTACACTAGGATCCACAACAGAGGATGATTTAAGGAAGCCCCATCATGCACTGCAAAAGTGTTATCACTATCGAGTTTCAACTGCCACTTTACTTTTCAAATCCCATTGAACTCTGTGCAAAAGAAAAGATGATGTTTTAGAATTGTGTGTGTGTCATTATTACTTAATGGTTGATTTCAGAACAAAAGTGATGTGTGTATGAAGGATAATTCCACCTTCTGTAGATAAAAATGTGAAATCGACCAGCAAATTAACACTGTTTTTATTGTAAATATAGCAGTGCAAATTCAAATTTAACCATGCACGACTATGCAGTATATATATAGCAGAGCAGTGGTGTCATGTTACTCATACAGCTCTGCTCACTGCAGTGGGGTGTTGGGTAGTGCTTAAATCATCCTCTGCATCTGGATCTACAACATGCTCATCTATCAGGGGATCAGTTCTTAAACCCCAATACATTTGTACATTAAATGACCTTTGAAGATTTAGGTACAAAAACTCATACAACTTGAGGTCAAATTTTGCACCATGATTATGTAACTGAGGTTATTGGACTATGCCATTGGGATGAGGCTCTCAGTGGTCCATAGTGCTACTCACCATGCCATTCGTCCTTTACTTCTTACGTCCAACAAACCCAGTATCTTGAGCCAAATTTCATCAGGAAAGATTTCATCAGGTACTGTAAAGGCCATTGTTGACTGGTTTGTATGGGTGGCTTAGTTTCCCAGAACTGAAATCAAGATAGAAAATATATATTGTTGCAATATACATGTAAAATACCTACCATGGTAAAATTATGTGTACATTTACATGTTATTGCCTTTGCCGCTCAAATGCCCGCCAAATTTCCCAAAAAGATCCACATTTTTATGAACATAAAATGTGCCAAAAACATGTGGAAGAAAAATTTGTTGTGAGTTTTTAAAACAGGATTCAAAATATGCTATTCCAGTTAAAAGCTATGTATAAAACTCATTTCTTCAAACGCTCCTTAATTACAATAGATTCTTAGACAAATTTATTTGCCAGTATATGGTCATTTTCACAGTAAAGGGTGTAACTTTTGATTTTTAGGGTCAAAATTTCAAACCACTTAAATATGTTTCTGTTTACTGTAATCATGCATAGAAGCAACTTAAATTCCAGTAAAATAATGTTTCAAGGCTTAAACCTTTTGATTTCTGATAAAAAATTGACATTTCCATAACATTTTGGTTAAAATCTAAGAAAAAATGTATTTTACATAAGCTCAGAAAATTATGACATGAAAGCTGGAATATATGTGAAATCCCATTCCAAAGTAAGTCAACAGATATAAGTTAAATTTTATACCATGTTTTGCTATGTTTGTAATTGCAATTTTGAAAATTTTTAACATTAAGGGTCATTTGCAATGGAAATTTCCCAACCTTAAACATATTTTTTAAGTTTTAATTGGGTTCCTAAAATAATGTGAATGTCTAACTTCATGTACAAATACTACTTGATGAAAGGAACCTCCTAGCCAAGTTTCACAGAAATTGGAGTTATTTTTTAGAATTGGCAATTCAAGCGATTTGTGTTTCGGAGGCTTCAGTTAACAACACAGGTGACCATAAAAGTAAAATATTTGGCTAACTACTACAAGTTGACATGAAAAAATAGGTAAAAAATATCACAATTACCAATTTTCATGCTTTGCTTCTAAGTATTGAATTTCAGTTGTGACAAAAATTAAATTATCACAGCAAGTCATTTTTTTTGTTTCGGAGGCTTCATGTTAACAATGGTTAAACATTGCAGAAGTAGTTTTTAGCTGCGGGTAGCAGCTCTATAAGTCACCATGTCTCTCCGTCCGTCCGTTAGTCCGTCCGTTAGTCCGTTAGTAACAAACGCTAAAAGATGCTGTTACGTCAACATCGTTTGTCGCATGGCTATGGTACTTGGTGAGGGGGAGGGCCTATACCGGCCCCATACTGAAAAAGAGTTTCGTCCCGAAATATGCTAATTAGGTCATTAAAGGGGCATTCCACGATTTTAGTAACAAACGCTAAAATATGCTGTTACGTCAACATCGTTTGTCGCATGGCTATGGTACTTGGTGAGGGGAGGCCTATACCGCCCCATACTGGAAAAGAGTTTTGTCCCGAAATATGCTAATTAGGTCATTAAAGGGGCATTACACGATTTTCAACAATTTCTAAAAAATGCTGTTACGTCAACATCGTTTGTCGCATGGCTATGGTACTTGGTGAGGGGAAGGCAGGTACCGCCCCATACTGGAAAAAAGTTTAGTCCCGAAATATGCTAATTAGGTCATTAAAGGGGCATTATACGATTTTCAACATGGCTATGGTACTACTTGGTGAGGGAGAGGGCCTATAGGGAAATTTGGGAAAAGTGGGGAACATGAGGGAAATTGAGGGGAATGGGGGAAATTAAGGGCAATTTTGGGGGAATTGAGGGAAATTCAGGTGAATTAATTGATTTTGTGGGCAATTAAGGGGAATTGGGGAAAATTGAGGGGAATTAAGGGAAATTTGGGAAAATTGAGGAGAATTAAGGGAAATTCAGGTGAATTAAGGGAAATTTGGGAAAATAGAGGGAATTTAAGGGAAATTGAGGGAGAATTGGGAACATTGAGGAAGTTAAGGAAATTGAAGAGAATTAAGGAAATTCTGGTGAATTAAGGAAATTGACAAGAATTAAGGAAATTAGGGGATTTAACACTTGATGTCAAGGCGCTTTTTTCCCGAAAATCGTGTGGACATCAAAAGAAAATCGTTTGGACATCATAAGTGTCCGAAATCGGTTTCCGAACACTTTTGATGTCAAGACGCTTTTTTTCCGAAAATTGTTTGGACATCAAAAGTGTCGAAATCGGTTTCGAACACTTTTGATGTCAAGACGCTTTTCCCCGAAAATCGTTTGGACATCAAAAGTGTCGAAATCGGTTTCGAACACTTTCGATGTCAAGACGCTTTTTTCCGAAAATCGTTTGGACATCAAAAGTGTCCGAAATCGGTTTCGAACACTTTTGATGTCAAGACGCTTTTTCCCCGAAAATCGTTTGGACATCATAAGTGTCCGAAATCGGTTTCGAACACTTTTGATGTCAAGACGCTTTTTCCCAGAAAATTGTTTGGACATCAAAAGTGTCCAAAATTGGTTTCCGAACACAATTTTTCAAATTTTGATTTTTTTTGGTGTGGATGGAAATTTCCTTTCTGGCATTATTTTAAGATGAGCGCCCTCAAAGGTTAAGCTCACAGAGGGGTTACAGGTCCAAATAGGGGCCAAACTTGAACCTGCTTCAAAGACACCAACACTGCAAAATTGAATTCCTTGTCCCGCAGCGACCGCTACGGATCCGACGGTACTTGTTTTGAAAACAACACTGTTGGGATCATCTAAGCTGTTATTTTCTTGTGTGATTGAATCAATGATTCTATGCGGCAGATATTGTCGATTTATAACATGGTAATTTTTTCACCCATTTGTTAAGTATGGTGTTATTTGCATGTGAAGCCTCCGAAACGGGCTTTCTTGGGTATCAGTATATTTTTCAAACATTAACCATATCAATTTTTTTTTAAATTTATGACATTCTGCACATATCATGTAACAATTACAATGCAGATATCAATATGGAACACACCAATTTAGATATGCATAGATCATGATAATTAACCTTATTGTTGTTTCGGAGGCTTCATTTGTTTCGGAGGCTTCAATTGTAACGGAAAGTTTGTATTGGGTCCCATTTTCAAACGGTGATATCTCCATGATTTAAAAACAAGTGACTTGAGGATCTACTTTGCTACATTTTGATAAATAGATTGGATGAGCTCTTTTATTTATATTTGCCCAAGCTTGCTGAACAGTTTGTTTCGGAGGCTTCAAAAAAGTTAACGGAAAATCGGCTCTTTGAAGTCAAGATTTTATAAAAATTTTAAAAGCTGGCAAATCGACTAATTTTTGTTACCCATTTCAAGTTAAGATATCAACTGTTATGAATCAAGAAGAAGTGAAGAAATAACCAAGAATTATGAACCAAAGCTATACCCACAAAGTTTGTTAACAATTGTTAACGGAAATTGAAGCCTCCGAAACGACAAATCTCAAAGTCCGGTTCTCAAAAATACAGGGCTGTTCACAATTAAATCTAATGTGGCAGTGTTTTCTGAACATATGACCGTACTTTCAGGATAAGAAAAATTATCCATGAACTAACTGAAGAAAACACAGGGTTTTACAAAAATGTTACTGTTTTTTATAGTTTTTCAAAATGGCAATATTAGGTACATTTAAGCCTGCTAAAACTGAGCATAGTAACTCCCGTGAAAATGACCATATAGGGAACAGATCTGAATACATAAGTTGGACTCACTAAAATACATTCATGAGGGGCTGCGCAATATGTGTATATACCCCTGGGTGGTAAATTCTCAAAATGGTCTGCCAAAAATCACTTGCCCCCCCTCTTCAACATGCCAAAAAACCTTTTCCCCACCTTTTTCGACATCAGTAGCGCACACCGACATCGCCTGGCTAATAATTACTTTGTCAGCAGAGATACTAAAATCAATACCCGGGATCGATACACGTGAATGTACTATGCGCTAGAACTATACACTCCAGTGTCCAGAGGGACCCCCGAACTTGCAGAATATTAAAAAGTAGGGGTTCCGGAGTAGAGTTTGGTGAGTCCGAGTTGCACAATTGCAGCATAAATAGTATGTCTGCAATAGCGCTAGATTGAAAAACTTGCAGAAAATTTAAAAACAGGGGGTCCGAACTCTATTTTGGTGAGTCCTGGACCCCAAAAAGCAACCTAGCGCTACCCCTGATCACCGATCATGGGCGAAAATACTACTAGTAGTGTAAAATACAAAAATTTTGCACACTAGATGTGCGCACATCGTCCCAATAAAGCCAAAGTTTGGAAGCTTGAAGACATACAGTCTCTCTAACAAAACCTGTACCGTATGTATATTGTATGATGCAATTTTTTCAGCAAATTTTGTTTGTCTGTGCCCCCAAAATTTTATTTTGCCACTACTGACCCAAGAAAGCTGGCTACGCCCCTGTTCGACATGCCAAAAAATCTTTGCCCTCCCCTTTACACATGCCAGATTTTCAACCCCAATTTAAAACAGAAAATGGTCAACCGGAGTGATTGTGTTTGTCCTGCACCAGATGTGATGTTTGCACAGCTGGGCGCGATACCTGAATTGGTCTGCCCAGAAATCCAGTAGAAGTAGAAGTAGAAATAGGCCTATAGGCCTAATCATGTGATGTGATGCGAGGGTAGCGTGCAGACATTTTTGAATGTTTCTTACATGTTTCTACACCTTATTAAAGGTGGCGTACTAATATCGAAATGGTGCCCAAATAGTATTTGGCCTTCCAAAAATCTAACCCTATCAGCCTGCCAAAAATCTTTGCCCCCCTATAATCCAGTCACTATCCCGGTTTACATTGACAAAGACATTATTCTCGTTTAAATAATAAATAATGATGACAATTTTAATGACAATATTGATAATTACACACTTACCAATACACCCCAGCCGCGCTCACAAGCATTGCTTTATCTATCAGGGAAGTGCAAAGGTTATTTATCAGTTCTATTTTTATCCTGTGAGCAGTACGGGAAATCCCATGGATGTCGCAATCTGCTATAGCGCATGTCAGAAAAAAATGTCATAATAGATACAATAGCCTTACAATGCATTGAATGTAGGCCTATTGCTTCTAAATCACTTTGGTTTTATGGGGTCAGTACGCAGATGGATGGGGGTTAGCATCCCCCGAAAGCCCCGAAGACCCGAAAAACTCAACTTTTCATGATAAAACGGGGCCGTAGAAATAGAAAAAAAAGTTAACAAGGGACCACTTTTTTAGTCCAAGGCAATGGGGTGAATTTTTGCATGCATACAATCGACTTTTCATGGGGAAAGGTCTACATTCTGGAAATTCTGCACCCCCCCCCCCCACCTAAATATAGGGGCCTAGGCCTAAATATGTATAGATGACTAATGACTATAGGGCGGGTATGTGGTCCTTCAGTCACCCTTGAATTATATGGAAACTTTTGGGATCTTGTTGGTCTAAAGTAGGCTCCATTAAAGTATATTTAGAAGGGCATGACTTGATGAATCCATCTGTGACGTCAAATTTGGGCCAAAATGTTCATAGTTTTTGAGAATATCAAAAAAAAACCCGGGGTTTTGGCCCAAATTTTTTTGGTCACCATAACAAAAAAATTCTTGAGTAAAAACTAGGGGAAGGTGGGGCATAACGGAACGCTCTGTGACGTCACCATAAGTAATAGGCTATGACTGTAAAAATTATATGTTCAGTTGAAGATTGTATTTACCTTTAATATAGGCCTACCATTAACCAACATAACTTGAATCTTACAATTTTTTATAAAAATGAAGAAATATTTTCAAAAAAATAAATCCGTTTTGCCCCACTATCGGGGCAAAACGGAACCCCCCTATGGGGCAAAACGGCACCCTGGGTATAAACTTATATCACTAGTTCCATTGGTAGGCCCTAGGCCTAGTTATGTAGGCCTATATTCAGTTACAGTCTTAAGTGGGCCTACCATCTCTGTGGAGTGAGTGGTTAACTTCTTATAGACCTAGTAGGCCTGTAATATGTGTGACCAATATTTGATTAGAAAGAAATATTAAGTAGGCCTACCCATCTCTGTGGAGTAAGTTAACTTTTGATCATCAATTATATCTGTAGGCCTAGTTTAATATGCCTATGTTTCAGCGAAGTGTTTACCATGCTCGAGTAGGCCCCTAGATAACGCCTACATTTCCTTGAGTGAAGACGTATTATTATGTCCAATTGGGGCAAAACGGAACCCATCTGTGGGGCAAAACGCCCGGGGCAAAACGGAACCCTGTTCCGTTAGGCCTATGCCCCACCCTAGGGGTTCCGTTTTGCCCCATACCCGATTTTTTAGGAATAGGTTGCATGCATAATATACATTGTAGCATATAGGCCATGCAGTACATACAGCTCAAAGCTAGTACCTTAGTGTTTACAATTTGGGAATCAGATATTAATGAAGTAAAATTTCAGCACATTAAACATCTACATAGGCCTATCTTACGTCAGACAGGTTGTAATTTTTTGACTCGATCTTGCTCGGATGTCAGTAGATTGTTTCAGATCAAATTTTTGTTGTAAATCTGCGTGGCCATACTTGTGTTCCTCAATATAATTTGCATACGACGGCAGTATTGCCAAGGCCTATTTTTCCCTATATGGGTCCGTTTTGCCCCGGGGATCCGTTATGCCCCACCTTCCCCTACATATAAATATCTAGGACCCGTATTTTTATTTTTTTTTTAATTGTGACCAACTTTGACAATTTTCACCAAAATTTAGGGCCTACCCAGCAAACACTAAAACGTTTTAAAAAAGTTTTAAATAAGTTATATTTTGGCTTTTGGTTTAGGTAAAAACGTTTTAATAACATTAAAATGTCGGGTTATATAAAGGTCATGATAACGTTTTAAAACGTTTTGTATGAAAACACACTACAATAATATTTTTAAATGTTTTCAAAAAATGTTATTGTAAACTATTTTTGCAAACATTTTTGCCAAATATTGCGTCAATACTTAAAATATTTGAACCCAGCAAACACAGAAATGTTCTTAAAATATTTTTTTCAAAACCTTTTAATAACATTTAAATGTTGGGTTATATAAAGGTCATGAAAACGTTTTTAAAACGTTATTGAAAATATTTTGGGCAAACATTTTTCGCAAAATATTTTTCAACTCCCAAAATAACATTCTGTTTAGAATGTTTTGTATCAAGTTTTCAAGAATGTTTTTGGAATGTTATTAAAACGTTTTTATACCCTTTATATAACCCGACATTTAAACGTTTTTTATAAAACATTTTTGTTTGCTGAGCAGTAGATTATCAAAAATGTTTTTTAAGGTTATGCAAACGTTCCCTTTATATAACCCGACATTTAAACGTTTTCTGACAACCTTTTATAACCTTTTGCGAATGATGTGGAAAACGTTTTGTGTTTGCTGGGTATATGTTGAAAAATGCTAAGTTTTCCAAAAACAAAATCCTAAAAAAGCCTGATTTTAGCCCAAATTTCAAATTGGTCAGAATAAGAATTTAAAAAAATAACAACGGGTCCTGGATATTTGTATGTAGGCCCTAGGCCTATTTTTTTCTCTAAAACTGATCATTTGTGCCCAAATTTGACCTCACAGTAACTTTGGATTTCCTATGAGACTACAAAGTTTCCATAATTCCAGGGTTAAGATAGACTACCGTAAAATGGGGTAACTTTGGGCACTTTTCAGAGTTTTTAAACCACTGCTTCCAAACAAAACCAATTATTTCTAATTATCTCTTTTTCATGACATTAGGATTCCCTTCTACACCTTGAAATTGAAAAAGTTACCCCGCATTTGGGGAAACATTGGTCAGGGTATAACATTCCATGAAGGAAAAAAAAATCAAAAAAATTGATCTTCGCTGTGAATGGGTAAGTTGTTGTTTTTTATGACAATTGACCCCTTGCAAAATTAATCAAGCACACATCCTTGTTCACAAATATCGATTTTTATTTTTTCTGAAAACATGAGGGACTATTATTTCTTCCAAATATATTTCCAAAATTGACACCAAATATGACTAAAAATAATATTGCTGTAGGAAAATATGACCATTTGAAAAAATACATTTGACCGCCAAGTTACCCCGCTGACCGAAGTTACCCCATTTTACGGTATGGCATAGTCGATTTTTGATAAATAAAAGCATGTTATTAATGATGATGAAAGCATTCAGTTGAACTCGAAATTATACTGTATTTATTACATCAAAATACTAGTATAAAATTGTGAAGAAAAAGTTTATATAATTATATTAGTGACAGTAAAAGTAAAGTGTACGTAGGCCTACTTATATAATTATTGAATGCAACATATCATAATGTCATTATATTGGCACTTCAATACTGAACAATTCTGATTTTAGAATCTACGAGTTAAAAATCGACCATGGACATTGAATTTTAAAACGGGACTTTGAACGGGCAAAGTCCCTAATAGTAACACATGCACCGTCAATCATACTTGTTTATCAATCCAATTTAACCGTCCGCAAACAAATACAAGACGCGCTCATGTAGGCCTACTTGTACTGAGAGTTCAATGTTCCCGCCAACACAAAGGCCGCATAGTTGTATACCATGTAGTTATTAATGGTAATGGCAGGTGCCCGGAGGATTTAAACCATAACGAGATCTGGGCGACCAATCACAAGCCAGATCCAATTAAAGATGCATTACATCATGGCCAATTTTAGTTAGGCCAGAAATTGGCCTAACTCTCCTAATGTTAACCGCAAGTCAATGTCAGTAGTCCACTTGGGAAGCTAACAAACAGAGGGGGTACGGTAACTGAAAAGATCAGTTGTGAAAATCTATCAATTGTGCACACATCCCGGGGCACACATTAATTAAATCAGAGTTTTAAGCCTAAATACAATACACAATGGGCAAGTGGACTACGGAGTAGTCTAGGGTTAAGACCACCTTTGCATAATTTTTATTGTTACGGTCTGTAGGCCTATGTCCCCCCCCCCATTTTACCCCATTTAGGCCTATAGCTATAAATTAATTGCTCAGCCGCTATAAATGGAGCCAAAAATCGTTTGTCCGGCTAGACTACCCCGTAGTCCACTTGCCCATTGTGCATACTCTGGATATTGATTTAAGCTTAAAACTCTGATTTAATTAATGTGTGCACAATTGATAGATTTTCACATCTGATCTTTGTCACTCCCTCTGTTTGTTAGCTTCCCAAGTGGTCCGGCCGGCTGACCTGCAAAAAATGCTTTGAATTCCCTCCTTTTTAGCCCTTTTTTTAGGTCCCGGCCGGGGGGCACTTCAATTTGAAATGGATATAGGTGTAGGGCTGGCACTTTCGCACTAGGACTAAGGCCCGGGGGGGTACTCAAGTTTGGTTTTGGTTGGGACGTGCCGCTGAGATTTTGGAAGTAGACCCATAAATATACCAATTTTTCAAGAAATTTGTACCCATTGATTTGAAAAGTCAAAATTTTCGGCCGAATTTACCCAAAATTGTCTTAGTTTTTACAAATTTTCCCAAAATTTTGGAAAAATTTTGAAAATTTTGGCTAGATTAAGGAAAAATTGGGCTGTTTTCCGAAAAAATTGAGAAAATTTTGAAAAAGGACTCATTCATATACCAAAATAGGCTTTGAAAAAGGGGTCATTGATAAACCAGAAGGCTGAAAATGCTACCCATCATGTTTGCGTCACGTCCCCGTATGGTCATTTGTACTAAGTACCCCCCGGGGACTAAGGCAGGCCTTGCCGTTTAGATTTTAAAGGCGAGTGGTTAATCACTCGCTAGTACGGAAGCTAGGCGACCAGTGGTCAAATTTTCACAAATACCACTTATTTGGGTATAAACAATTAGTAGAGTGTCGGTCTTTTAAGCGCTTAAAAGCTGTAGTAGGGCCCTTTTATGCATTTATGGTGAAATGCGTGCGAAGCGCACTAAAATTTGTGACTTTCTCCGCTCGGAGAGGGCACAGACTCGATTAAATGCTGAATTGGCTGATTTTGGGAGATCCGCAGCGAGTGATATTTCTATGGCGAGCGGGAAAATCGCACTAGGAATCGAGTTTGGGCGAGCGGTGGCGAGCGAGAGCGATCGCTCGCCTCAGATGAAACGGCAAGGCCTGCTAAGGGGCATTCGGTGAGAGCAAACTGTAAAATATAGAAAAGGGGTATAATCCTTCTTGTCTTCCATGAGCAACCGCGTCACATCGGGTATAATCTTCCTTCCAGGAGCAACCACTGTGTATGATTGACAGGCTATTCCATTGCTCGTAATAGGGTAGTGTATTTTCGCGGGACAATGCTGGATGGCGCACGCGCGCGTGCACGATGTGCAAGGTAGACTTTCGCCCAGACTTGGCCGTAGTTGTTGGTGTAGGGATGTGGGGGTGTGTGTGTTGGGGGAAGGGGCGTGTTGTCCGAGATGTTAGGAATTATTTAATAATAGTTATTAATATTGGAAGAACGTTTTAAACTTTAATTTCAGGCATCATATACGATTTTATACTATTTTAGATTTTCAATTAATAACAAAATAATAAAATAGCATTTAAAAATTATATTAATAGGCCTATTTATTATCGCATGCCATGGTAACAATAAAAAAAATGGCACACTTTCCGATAAAAATTTGGGAAACAAATTAATTTAAAAAAAAAAAAAAAAAAAATCTTTCTTGAACCAAATTTTCATGAAATTGAGGGCCATCAATAAACCAAAATGCACCCCGAATCTGTCGCACATCCCCGTAGTAGGCCTATCCTCCTTTCCACCCCCGTTGCCCTAAACTAGACGTGTAATATAACCGCCACGAGTATTTTTTTTACCTGTAGGCAAGCTCACCCCTACAGTCGCAATAGTTCTAGCCCAGATAGATTTTAACTCACGCCTACTAATAACGTACTTTCATCAAGTGATGGCGCTATAAGGTTTACCACGGAAGCTGTTTGGTTTACCGTGGAAGAAGATTATACCCTATATGAAAATATATGGGGTCATTGGGTGAGAGCATGATTTTTGGCATTCGGTGAGAGCAAAATGTAAAAAATATGGGGTCATTGGGTGAGAACGTGACGTGACCTTTTTAAAGGTGAGAGCCGAAATCACAGAAACCTCGAAAATCGAATTTCTAGTTCTAAATATGGCTTGAAATTTCTTTGTTTTTTCAAAATAAGTGACAAAATCAGTGATAAATGAAAGTTGCTGTTCAAATTGAACTTGTATTAAGGGTCTTTGGGTGAAAGATCAAATGGAAAAATAGGGGGTCTTCGGGTGACAGAACATGTGTTCGTAAAAAAATATGGGGTCTTTGGGTGACAGCGATGGAAAAATCTTAAATTTGCTCCCCTGAGGCTGACCCCGGGGCTGACCCAGACTCCGGCCCCAACTTAGGCCTAGACCTATTTCATTTTCCATATTTTATAGGCTATCGGAGGAGTTCCCTTGGACAATAGAAAGGAAGACTCGATTTTACTTAGGCCTATTCTAAAGAATGCAAAAAAAAAGTAAGACCCCATAGGCCTAGGGCCTATAGGCCAGCTCCTAAAACTTTTTTTTTTTTATTCCCTGTGCTTGGAACTGGTTGTGGGAGAAAAACCATAGGCCTACACAAAGAACCACCAGTTGAGTTCCCAACGATCATGAACAATAATACATTTACATTAGAACTTGACTTGAAAATATAGCTCGCATTACATTTAAAATCCCGCCCATCCGCGCCGCCTAATGCGCAGATGATATTAAAAAAAACATGCGTATTAAAAAGTCGTCGTCCAATTTTCTACGGAACTGATGCTGTTTCTACGCAGGCGCATGACCTAATTGGCCCATCGGTACATTTGGCACTGCACTGGTGTAGGCAAACATGCGGACTTATCAGATAGGTAACGGGTTTTGAGGTCAAATTTGAGGGGATTCTTGAGAGCTTGTCAAACAATTTAAGGACTAAACTCTTCTACGAAGTACGGTGAAGTATTCTGGTTGCAGGAAATTGACCAGAAAGCATTCAAAGTCAAGTCATAATGAGTAAATTATTTCGATCAGTAATCCTGGGTCCACCGGGTTCTGGCAAAGGCACGATCTCATCTCGACTCGTCAGAGATTTTGGATTGACCCATCTGTCAAGTGGCGATATTCTTCGTGCTCAAATCAACAAGGGTGCTGGTATGTACACTACTTATCTGTAAACTCCATAGTATTTTTGTGGAACATCTTTGCAATGTTTGTAATAATGATTACTGATTCCTAGACCTAGTGCTTATCATCTGCATTTTATTCCAACATGTGCAATTTCTGTAGCTTTACTTATTGTAAGAGTTATCAGTCATACATTGTAACATCCTTGGACTACATTTATTCCAGATAATTTTACCTGTATATTTATAATAAATTAATATAAATATTGAATGGCTTTGTCGAGTGTTAACACTCTTTTATTCATAAAATAAAAAAACATGAAGAATGGAAAACCGAAACCCAGAAAAGACCCAAAACCCATGCAGGATTTATTTATTTATTTATTTATTAACCATATTTAAACAGGGTAACCTACTCAACAAATATTACAATGTTGATTTTCAGTAGGGCCCTAAGACAAACATATAAAAGCATTGAATACACATAGAATATACATTATTAAAAACCATAAAAAATTGAGCTTACATAAATATATTACACAGCATTTTACATTATATAAATATTATTATACAGCATGAAAACCAAGTTTTTGTAATTAAAAATAATTGAAAGAGAAACACGAAGTACATAAAAAAACCATAAAAAAACCCAGCACAGATACATATATTAGGGGGCTGGCATTTTCTTCGGAAGGGGGGTCCTAAATAGTTCGCAACGCAAACTTAAAAAACTGGGCAAAACAGACACGTCATTTATCGGTATGACATTTTCGTATTGGTGCTGCCCTATTTAAGTTTGCACTGAAGTGCCATCTCAATTTGGGTGCACCAATTTGGATCATGTGCTAATGAATTTTTATTTATTCTGGATAAATAATAAAGTATTAATTACAATTTCAATCATAGGTGTTTAGGCAAGAAGTACAAGAAGCTGCGTAATTAATATTATGACAAACATGCAACTATTTAAGCCACAGGAGCCTTGTATTTTTTAGTGCAAACTCTAATTGAAATCATGCAATGACGTTACGTTGCACTAGCTTTTTGTATACACTTCATCCCATACCGTTGTGCAGAGCTACTACGGTACGGTATGGGTTCCATGTACTAGGTCCTAAATATACTGGGGGTCATACATTTTTGGAAAGAAAATAGGGGGTCATAAAATTTTTGATGACCAAAATGTACATGTAGGGAGTCACAAGATGACGATCTAGATAGTGTGTTTGTGTTATTCAAAAAGACTGATTTCAATACAATTTTAAACTGTTTAGGGGGTAAGGTTTATCGGTTGCACGTGGGGAGTCATGAAATATTTGTTGCCAAAATGGGGGGGGGGGGGGGGGGGGGAATTTAATTGACACCAACTTTTTGTAAATTTGGGACCTCCCCTTACAAAGAAAATGCCAGCCCCCTAACAACATGTACATGAATATTGAACGAGATACAAATTGTAGAAAAATATTTTATGAGTCAAAGACGAGTGCATTATCTTTCTATCAAGTAAAATATCATGATATCATCATGATAGGCCTATACAGTTGGATTTTGCTACTAAAAAGGGATTAATCCAGGTCCAATTACTTAGAGGTTAATAACTGTGCATCGGTCATTTGGAGGGCATTGTGAAAAATATAAACATTTTGCCTTTGGAACTGAGGAATATCCCGATTGCGCCCCGAGGGATATTCCGAGGTCCAAAGCAAAATGTTTAGATTTTTCACAATGCCCGGCTATATACCGATGCAAAGTTATTAACCTCATTCATAACCGTTACTTTAATCTCTTCACCTTACAAAATAACGCAAAAATTTGCTCAAAAATTTATAAAATAGATGATTTTTACATCTTCCCTTTCCAAAAATCGATCAGGCTAAAACAGGACGACCAATAACAAAAGTGCGTATCACAATCCGTGCAAATATGGTAGCGCGCAATCCAGCCAGCGCGCGCGCAGTTTGTTCGACGCACAACAACACGAAAACGCCGGTCAATTGTGTGCGACAATGGAACAAATACGCATTTTGCGGTCAATTGTGAGATATTAATGACCTCGATTTGCGTTCGCGTTTTCACAAATGATAAAATATGATTGGATCGCATGCATCGCGTTTATTAATGAGGTTATGAATGATAATTAATACCCCCTTTGGTCAATTACACTTCCAGCTGGGCAAGCCCACCCCAATGATTACCACAACAGATAATCCAAAGATAGAAAATTGTTATGTAATAATGTTATTATGAAACCTGTTGGCACACATTTCACACCATGTTGATATTTCTATGGGAAATCAACAGGAGCTAATTGAAGGGATTTGTGGTTTTGATTTTTATACCTTTTTCGGAGAACAACCGGAGTCTACATGATATATACGAAAATAAGCCATCCAATGATCCAATACGCCACCTGTATTATTATTCATTTTTTGATATTATCAGACTGATTTGGTAAAAATTGAAAATTAAATTGGACTGATATTATGACCTAACCCAGTGTGAGTAAGATGCCCATTTTAAGTGAAACATACCCAACCTCTGCAGGTAGGCCTACTTCAAAAACACTATGCCATGTATGTTTTTGTACATAGATTTATTGTATATCACCCAAAATGCTGTTCATAAATAAGGTCCAATATTCTGGCAAACAAATCTAGTGTATTGAAAACATAGTTCAAATTTCAGAACCATCTAGGAAGCGGACAGCCACTAACAAAAAATATGATTCTGAGTGGTATAATTGACCTGTTTGTTTTCAATCGAAAATTGTAAGGACTTTTAATTCAATGAAAAAATGGTCAATGTTGACATTCCTACATTGTATGTCTGCTTTAAATATACAAACTGTGTTCTAAGGGTTTCAAATAAAGTTTAACAATGGACGTACAATTATTTGTAGTGAGTGACTCAATGGGACCATTGCTCATGTAGGCCCTATATAACACATCAAAAGAAATAAGTCCCCTTTGACAATTTCGTCATAACATCGTAAAGTAAAACTTTGTACCAAAAAACTTACTTAGAAATAATTATATGATTGTTTACTAAGTGTTTTGTGAAAATGAAAGATGTCCATGACTTCATGGCTGAATTAACCTAAATTAAAGACAAAAACTGCCCTTTCCAAAAGTCACAAAGTAGGCCTTTATGCTTGTTAACTGCAAGGCGTATTGGGACAAGGAATGGAACTGGCCATCTTACAACTCACTGTGCTGAACTCTGCACCAAGGGGATTTGCATGGCTGAATGATCAAGAATCGATACACATTACAATAAATGTTCACTTGGTGAGGATTTTATACTGCACTCAAACAAATGGGGTTTTCCATTAGTAACAAGCCATGAATCAACTTTTGTGACAAGCATAGGCCTACTTTGTGACTTTTGAAAAGGGCAGTTTTTGCCTTCAATTTAGGCTCATTCAGCCCTGAAGTCATGGAAATCACTCATTTTCACACAGCACTTAGTAAACAGTCATATAATTATTTTAAAGTTAGTTTTATTGGTACAAAACGAAACCTTACAATGTTATGACGACGTTTTCAGAGGGGGACTTATTTCTTTTGATGTGTTTAGCATTGTCTTTTAAAGCTTGTCAGTGATTCCCTGAATCAGAAAAACCATCAAAAATCAGATTTCTGCATATTGAAAACTGAAGAGAATTGGCGTGCCAACATGCTCTACAAGTATGTGATACAATCAAAAATATATCAAGATTACATTATTAACAATTTGAGTAAAATTATGACAAATTTTGGTCAGTATTTTTGTCCATACATGTACAGACACTTGCTCTGAACAATAGTGCTTTATTATCAACATTAGCAGTGTAACCCCATCCCCCCAATGTCAAAAAGAAATCTACGCCACTGATTTTCATAGAAAATTTGCCAGTGAAATGGAAAAACAATCGAGTGTTTGGTAAAAAATGCAATAAGAATGTTTCTGATTTTTTAGCCTACTTGAGCTAACAAACAAATAAAAGCTAAATTCACACACTTATCTTTTCCTCACAGCAGGGAAGCCGTCTGAAGCAGCATTGCAAGCTAAGGGCTTTATGGAGAAAGGACAACTTGTGCCAGATAATCTGATGGTGAGACTAGTCTTGAATGAGTTGAGTCACATCTCTGAGCAGAGTTGGCTTCTAGATGGTAAGATCGCCTCCTGATTCCAGAAAAATACAGCATTAATTTTTTGGAATTCAAAAATATTATCTTTTTTTCCCAAATAAAGCATATCTAAATCCTGATCCTTTAGTTCTAACTGGCAATAAAAGTCTAATTTTTAATATTTTTGCAATTTGAGGGAAAATGTGCACAAGTCTAAACATTCAAAATCTTGAATTTTGGCCAAGAGTTTACTCTTAATTTTAATATTTCATGTAATTTTTTCAAAAGAATTAGAATGCATAACTTAAAATACAAGTTGTACAAGTAACAAGTCTTTAATGAGCTTGCTTGTCACAGCATACAAAAAATGCCTTAAAATTCATGATTTGGCCCTTATTTCCAAAAACTGTCCAAATATTACTAACAGTATACTAATTTGGTATTATTTCTTGTTCAAAATTACAGTAAATTTGACCAATTCTGTAAAATGTTGTTTGCAAATTGTTCCAAAACCCATTCTTTAAAAACCGGTTTCTGAAACTTGCTACCCAAATCTATACAAAAAAAGCCTGAAAATGCATCACAAATCTGCTGCATATCCCATACCCACTTGTCTACTAAGAACACCCCCCCCCCCCACGGAGCCATGCATTACAGCCCGCATAAATAATTTCACACATTACTGATTATTTCCTCCTCCAGGATTTCCCCGCACAGTGTCTCAAGCACAGGCATTGACGCAAGAGTTGAGCATCGATTCTGTCATCAGATTAATTATTCCGTTTGACGTTTTGACAAAACGATTAGAAGGACGTTGGGTGCATCCCGCTAGTGGTAGAGTATACAACTTAGAATGGAATCCTCCTAAAGTTGAGGTATGTATATATTTTGCCTTCCACTGTAGCCCAAATTTCCGTAAAATTGGGGACAAGTTGTAAAAATTCAGACAATGGGCTATTCCAGAAATTAAAGGCACACCCCCTAAAGAAGACATGGGATTCCCAAAAATTTTCACCATTTTTTGCTCTGGGAATTCCCAAAAAAAATGGCCATTATTCTCACAACCCTAAAGAAGACATGGAATTCCCAAGAAAAAAGACGCCTTTTTAGGCTTGGGAATTCCCAAAATTTTGGCAAAATTTGCATGTCTTCTTTAGGGACACTGGGAATTCCCATTTTTTTAAGCATTTTTTTTTTTTCAAAATGGGAATTCCCATTATTTCGGATATAATTTTGGTATGGGAATTCCCAAAACATTATGGTACAAATTTACATGTCTTCTTTAGTCCCCTTTTGCCTTTTTTTTGGAGTGCAAATTTTCCTCCAAAAGGGGTTGTCATTATTCTGGAAACCCTAAAGAAGACATGGGAATTCCCAAGAAAAGACACCTTTTTAGGAGTGGAAAGTCCACCAATTCCCAAGAAAAATGTCCCTTTTACCCCGGTTATTATTCTTAAACCCTAAAGAAGACATAAGAATTCACAAGAAAAAGACCCCTTGTTTCTTTTTATTCTTGCAAATATCATATAGGGTGGATAAATTAAATTTTGGTTCAAAAAGTACACAGTTTTGTTCTTCTCTTATTTACCCCATCAAAACTTCTTGTATTAAAACCAATGTGCTAAGAACATTGTAGGCTTTCAAAAAAAAAATCAAACTTCAATAATGAGTTATGTTGCCTTGTTGAGATACAGCACATATCCTGGAAATCAGGATCTGTGGATACAGTGTGTTCAAAAACCATACATAATTTTAATATATTTTATGACTTTCTCAATCAAAACTATCTAACCATCTTCATACAAATGTGCATGAAATGGTATGTAAGATTTGGAATTCCAACCAAATTTAACATTGTGTGAGCACTATGCTCAACTGGACAAATATCCACATTGACATCAAAATTGCTGATGGAGATGCATGGTTAGCCTATGTAAAATTATCTCATACTAGTATGGGCAGTATAGGTTTATAATGCAGCAAAAATTGAAATGTGTAGCATATGTCATCTCAGGACAAATCTATCATGTATTATGTAAGCCTAATCTAAAAACGGCCTAATATCTCATGACGAGTTATATTAAATTGCTGGTGAAATCTTACAACTAAACCTCATTATGTAGTTGAGAATGAGGTTTTAATAGCTAGTCAGTAAGTTCTTTAATAGCCAGTATCTCATACCAATGAACGCCTTTTTAGTTACGACTGTCCTTTTTTAATAATATCGCCAAAATATTAACCCTAACAACGGCCCTAATCCTAAACATAATCCTAACCCTAACACTGATGCCTAAACAATAGACCTAATCCTAAAACCATACTAAATATAAACTTTTAAAAAGAAGTATAGCATGCACATGTAATTTTCAAGTGGGGGTAAAATAGTCAAAAAACAGGGTACTTGAAAGAAATCTTGAAACAACGTGGGACCATATTTCAAAACATTTTGCCGTTTTTTGTAGTAAAAATTACCCTTAGAAATGGAGTAAAAATAACCCATATGATATGTGGTAGCCTAAATATTACACCTATAGAAGTTTATAAAATGTTGTAGGGGTTTGAAGTTTCCCCCACTCTGGCCTCTGCCCCTCCTGCCATGCAATGAATAAGTTTGATCATGTTGATAGTTGCGGAAGAGCAACCTAATTGGTATCATTTAGAGGCCTGCCACCAATGTCCACCATGACCAAAGACAAATGTAAGCATGTGCTACTTTCTTGTTCCAAGCAATGCAATTAAATGATATTTTAATATTATTTAAAAGAGGGAGCATGTTCATCTCTTATACTTCCACTTGCCTGATCCTGAGCCTGGGTCCTCTCGCCCCCGCCCTCGTCCTCTTTTCAGTCATTCTACTCCATTTCGGCGTGCCTAACGACTGGATACCACTTATATATAGACATTCCTGAATAGTGCAACACATGGCCTGTCTGTCTTGTTGGTGGTCGTCCTAATTGTCTCAAGATATCGAAGTCATTCTGGTATAGACTTGGAATGGAATGGGAGTTGTTACTATGTGGGGGCAATTTAACAATATACCTAAACCATATCAATTGCCCAAAATTAAATCACAACAACAAAATGGGATGTTGTATTTCAGGCTGATATTTTTTATAATATAAGTGAAAAAAAAAATCTTCACCGTCTCATCTTGACACATGTGCTGGGCAGTCAGTAGAAAGACCTTGCTACATGTAATTCTATAATCGTCCATATGACAAACAACATATATCATATCAGTAGAGTCTCTGGAGCTTCGGAATCCACATTGTTCCTCTCTGAGGTTGTCGCCATTTATTATGGTTTACTGGTTCAGAACCATCTTGCAGAATACTCTCCATCTCTCTGGGATGGACAGAATGATTGCTCATAGTTGGCTGAGTCTAGTTTCCCCTGGGCCTCAAGGAAGAACAGATGATTAATTGTGTTTTCAACTGATTGAGTGTCCCAGGTTAAAGAAGAAATAAAGCAAACAAACAAAATCCCCCTCCTTGAATCCTGGGTGATAAGACCCTTGCTCCTTTCAAATGCCAGGGCCTTTATTTCCCCTTTACTTTTTTGTAACCTAGTGACCTATATTTCATGCATATCGATCAATATTTGAACCAGTTTGGAAAACTTATGCCTCCGCATCAGGCTGCATGTCAATTTAGGTGAGTCATATTTTCACATATTAACATTCTGAAGTTGAAAGATCTATAATGGTACAGGGTGTCTCCCCCCACCAAAAAATAAAAACCAGATCCCTCATTGCGCCCTCTTTTTCTCCTATTTCTGAAAAGGTGATCAAATATATTTTGGTAGGTAAAGAAACCTTTAATCGTTAGCTTAAATAAACCAAAATAATTATGACGATAATGTCCCCGTTTTTCACTCGGTACACGGATGAGGTTTGGCTTTGGAATGGTCTGCAAGATCACCAGACCTCACACCGCTTGATTTCTTCCATTGGGGCAACATCCAAAGCGACGTCTATGAGCGAGGATCAGCTAGCCTCCAACTCCAATATCTTCGCAACCGTATTACTGCTGCATTCACAAGTATGGGTATGCAACGCGATTGATGCAATGAGGACCAGGGCTGAAACAGGTATTTGTCAAGAAGGCAACCAGGTAGAAGGCAGAGCAGCACAGTAAATTCACTTCAGAAGAACCAAAGACAACCCAAACAGCCCTTTTCAGGGCTACCTTTTATCCCAAAAAGAGAAATAACTTATGTTGTAAATAAAAAGAAAGCAAGAAACAACAAAGTAAAAAAGTAAGAAACATAATTAACAAAGGCATAAATAACCAAAAAAATAAGTAATTACCCCACATCCATTTTGCCCACAATTATGACACGTAACAAATTCCATAGCCCATAAGCCCACCGGTAAAGCCAATTCCTTAAATAAAGTTGTTATTTTATAAAGTTATCATTGAGTAATGTTTGATATTCATGCATTATATTTGTGTTCATTTTTAATCTTTGAAGTAGCCAAACATCCTCCGTGGACAGAGGGGAAAAGGTGTACATTTCTTAAAAACAGCATATTTTCAAAAGTTGTGAGCCGATTGAGGGGAAATTTTTTTTTTCAATTTATTAAAGCTAACGATTAAAGGTTTCTTTTCTTGCCTCAAATCTACATTTCCTTAAAATTACTGAGATGTAGGTAGTCATAGAATATGAGAAAAAGTGTGCCTATACATGTATATGGACAAGGTTAACATTTTGTCATTAAATTGCCATTTGTTCAAAATCCGTAGAATTTATGTTAATATTATATTATTGACCAATTTGGTATTTCTACAAAGCCTTATAATTGTTTTCAAAGTGACTTAAAGAAGGCATTTTCACTCTAATAGTGTCCAATTACCCATGAATTGCCCTTATTTATAATATGATGAGAACAAAATATTTTAAAATTTTCAGGCAGGTATATTTTTTCAATTATTTTCTTTAATTTGAAGAACTGCTGTCATCAAACAGGACTTGTGTCATCAACCATATTTCTCTATTTTAGGTGTGGTATGGCTCTGAAGGGCCAAGACAAATATTGGAAACTTGACAAACTAATTTTCCATGATCTGTGGGGCACTCTTGACATTTTGTGGAAAATTGTTTAAGCTTTAGCATCCATAGCACTAGCGTTGGGCTGGGACAGGCATCTGCTATCTACTGAAGATAGCAACATTCACATACTTAATTCTGAATGGTTTGTGTGCTTACGTGCACAGTGCACACAGTGATTTTCTTCACTTGTTCCATTGTACTTTTGTATTGTTTACCTGACACTGCTATGGGTTCTGGAATTGGTCATATTTGGCCATCTAACTTTACCTATTTTTATTTTGTTGTTCAGTTTAGCATGTCTGCATGCTTAGTACACATTATGTTAGTATACCTTGCACTTTTTCTTTCCAATTCTGAAAACCTGAATGGCTACACATGGCCCAATCTATTAACATGATTAAAAGCTGCCAATGTTTGTGATTTTATTATGAGTCAAAAGTCATGTACTGGAGACATAGCTATTAAAGCAGACATTAAAGGGGTGTTTCGTGATCCACAGCCTCATCCCCCCACTTTTCTCAAAAAAAGTTAAGATTTTTATACCACTGGAAACCTTTGGCTACATAATGTTTATGTATATGTACAGAAAATTTCTTGCAGATTAATTCTTTTCAATAACAAAAACATTGTCAAATTTGTATTTTGTTCTGGTTTGAAACAGAACAAAATTACAACACAGTGGCCTATGGAGCAGTGTTATACACATAATCATGCATAACTCGCAAACACAAAATCGGAATCAACTGACATTTTGGGGAAAAGCTTTTTTTCATGGATATCTACAGAAAAATGTCATAAAAGTATCACAAAATACTTCTTTAACATGACCATATCCTTGCTGACATTATCAACGCTATGTTGGGCGCAATGGGTGGGACGGGAAGAGAACTATTTTACCGTAGTTAACATTTGAATGGGAGCCTGTTTAAACAACTGTATACGTGGTGTCCCGCCTATTAGGGTTAAGGTTCGAGTTCAGTTCATTATTGATCGGAAATTATATAGATATTCACTGGTAATAAATACTAGTCATAGTATATCGTGTGTATGCATTTTATTCCGTAATCATAAAAAGACGCGTAGCACAGTGGTCATGGTGGTATAGCATCTGACCCATATAGGTTGTCGATTCAAACCGGTGGATCCTTGGTAGAATTTTATATATTTCGCTTTTGTTAGGCAAGAGGAAATAATAATGGCATTATGTGGAATTTAACCTCATAATACTTATGTACATTATGTATACATGTATGATGCAAATGTTAAATACAGAAAAAAATATTGTGGATGGGGAGCATGACCTAGTGGTGTTTCCATTCAAATACTCAGCTCAGAAAAATAAAGACTACACTCAAGCAAGAGAAATGAAGACCTATATGTTCTATAAAAGATATCCCAAGACTTGTTATAAGGAAACTCCGTAAACTTTACAAGAATAAAGAAAAATGGATAAATTAAATAAAAATACTAGTAGTCGCCCGAGTTAGTATTTACAAAAGGGGTGGGGAAAGTTCTTGATTTTGATTTGGGTATGCAGCTGGGATTTTAAAAAACAAAAAAAAAGAAAAAAAAATTGATGAGGAGACTAACATTCTTTTTATTATTTCTGTTTAAAATTATGGTAAATTTGCCCAACTATTTATAGTAGTATGGACAAAATTGTACAAAATTTGCTAAAACAATAAAGAATTTTTTAGATTTTAGGAAAACATTGGAAACACCATATGCACCTCAAGACACAAATTTAATTATGGCCCAGAGAAATGCCAATAAACCTGAAATTCACCCTAAATCGAGGAGGGGGCACTCGCTAAAATTGGGTGACGGGGATGTTTAAGTGTGGCCACATTGACCCTAGTTCCAGTAACTGTAACTCAGTATTTTCATTTATCATTAGGACGTTATTAGATACTGATACAGGTCCGTAGATGTCAGTATGTTTATGATAAAGACTGAAGTCTTGCTTGCAGGACTCCTTCTCACCCAAATGACCCCCTGAACTCCTTCTCATCCAATGACCCCCTTTTTGTTTGCCTGTCACCAAAAGATTCCCTTTTTTCACTTTTGGACACATTTCTGATAATCTCTCACCGAATGCGGGACTCGACATCTTTTATACTTATTTTTATACTTTGTAAATACTAACTCGGGCGACTACTATTTTTATTTTATTTATCCATTTTTCTTTATTCTTGTAAAGTTTACGGAGTTTCCTTATAACAAGTCTTGGGATATCTTTTATAGGTCTTCATTTCTCTTGCTTGAATGTTTCCTAGTCTCATGGAAAGACTGAGACTCCTCCCCTTTTTTTGGTAAGATTTTCCCCAGTCTCATGGAATGACTCCCTTCTTTGGGCCTTCGGTCTCTCCGTATTAAGACCCCTAGTGGAAAGGTGGGTACCGAGATGTGCAGCAGATTTGCATAATTTCAGCTATTAACTTTGGGTATGTTTCAGTAGATATCCACAAAATGCCTATTCCCCAAATTTTAGTTGATTCCAATTTTTCATTAGTGAGTTATGCATGATTTATATGTATTATACATGTAGGCTCAGTATGCTATACTTGTTATTTTGTAAACAAATACAAATTTGACATGTCACATGGGGGAAAATGGGAATTAAAACGACAAACTATTTAAACTATTTTAAAATGTTGACACATTTTGACAAAATTTAGACATTTTTGGAAAGTATTTTTGGGAAAAAGTTGTACAAATTATGAAATTCAGTGAAATCACTCAAAATCTCATAAAATATTTTTGAAATTTAACAGTCCTCGATGTAAATGGTATAAATTTAATGATATGTAGTTAAAGTGTGTGTAGCTGGGATGAAAAGCCGTCCATCATATGAAAATTTTGTCCTTTCGTATTGAAAAAATAGATTTTTTCCCCCAAAGCACCTAAAAATTTTAGGTCTTTAAAAAAAACACATACAAATAATAAATCACAAGAAAAAATATGTAATCGCAGGAAATAATGTTAAATAACAGGAAAAATCATTACATTATGGGTTTTTTTGCAAATTATTGTAAAAATTAGCCAAAGTTGTTAGTTTCTAAATCACTGAAAAATATATAAAAATGAAAAATAATGTAAAATCGCATGAAAAATAAATGCAAAATATTTTTTAAACACCTTCAATAATGTCGCTCTCCTTGGAACAACGACATGCGATTAAAAAAAGTCCCAAAATATAATTAATAGTCTTATTTGGTCAATTTTAGTTTCCATTTTTAATATGTACATGTAATCACCTGATTGTAATCACCCTATAAAAATATTCTTGAATTAAATTTGACTGGAAAAAAATGATTAAATTTCATTGTCATTTTGAGAAAAAGCCCACAAATTATTTCACCATAATTATAGTGTGGAATTTGTAAGTGTTTTTTCATATTGAGATTGAGGCTTTTGCTTAGGTACACTCATAGAAATGACTTGTTCGACTTGTTGGCGCAATTCAAAAGGAGTAAGTTTGGACAACTCAAAAATAGTGTAAAAGTTGCCAAAACAAAATTCATTTTAGTTATCTGAACTTAAAAATGCTGAAAAAGCTCAAAAGTTCCGTCAACTAATCAACTTTGTTGGCATTACTTAAAAAGTTGATGTAAGTCGTTGCGTCAACTTTCTAAGTAATGTCAACTTCTGAATTCAAGTTCACGGAACTTAGAAAAATAAAAAAGAACCAATTAGTTGAGTTATTGTAACTCGAACATGTAAGTTGATGTAACTCGTTCATATTAAGTTACTGGTACTTATTGTTTTGAGTTATTTCAATTTAGTACTGTGTTACTTAATTCACGTAATTTTGGATCATTTTCTGCACAATTAGCAGTATTCAAATATTTATTTTTGTAATCAGTGCAAAATTTTGTATACTATAGCACACCTCAAGACATCAAGACGTGTTCTTGACATTTCACCTATGGCCAAACCATCTCCATAAAATACAGCAAGTTAAATTGGTTTACAAAGATCTACAGGTTTATATTGATTTGAACAAAGTTAACTAGTCAGACAAACACTTCAATTAATTCACATCAATATAAAGAGAAATGTACGATATATACGGCCTAAAACCCCAGTAACCCACTATAAAAAAAATTCAAAAAGTAGCATGTTCAAGAAGGTATATCCAAAGTGGTATATCCATGCAAAGCTGTGCACAGCACTGAATGTTTTATCTTAGATAATCTATGGTTTTATCAAACTTTGAACATGTACACTGTATAGCATGTATAGTCATGATAGTAATGCTGCAGGCATCAGGCATATAGACCAGATATTGGAGCACATGGGTCAAGGTCATATTATGTAATAGTTTCTACCAAGGGTTTCTGGTTTCTACTGCCTAGCATGATCTGGTTAAATCAGGGATCTACTCTCACATCCCTGGTTAAATTTATGTAGCATTTATATTTTTGCAGAAGTCTGTTTTTGAAACTTCCACAATGCAGACAAATGTAATGTCCTTGCCCTTGAAGTCTTTTTTAAATGTTGGGCAGTGGACACAAAGTTAAAGTCCCAGGCCTACTTGATTTATATAAGTTGATATTTTAATACCACAAAATATTAACAGGCAAAATAAAGAGTTGACGTTTCTGAGATAACACATTTTGTCTTGTTTTGTGTGTCTTCCATGGGGTAAATTTGCAAATGATTGAGTTATAAAAGTGCAGGAAATTATTGAAACTGCCCCAAATAAAGCAATATTGTATAAAGAATTTTTGAATATGGTTAAATCGCATGACGTATTTTATAAAAATGGTAAAATACCAAGTAATATTTCAAAGCTTCCCAAATAATTATACACTTGTAAGAAATTTACAAAAAATGCCAAAAAAGTTGTTAAATCGCATATGAAAAATTTAAAAAAAATTGCAAACAATTGTAAAATCACAGGAAATAATCTAAAAACATCCTAACATTTGTAGAATTCCGGGATATATTTTTAAAATGTCCTAAAAATTGTAAAAACACAGTAAATATTTCAAAATGGGCAAAAAATTAGTAAAATGGCAGGAAATCTTCAAAAATTGCTTCAATAATTTTTCTAAACAGAGTGAAATCGCAGGAAATATTCAAAAATCGCCTTAACAATATTTTTCAAAAAGTAAACTCACTGGAAAAAATCTAAAATTGCAACACATTTAGAAAAATAAAAGTGGAAATATGTCAAATACGTTAACAAAATGATTTCCCATTTCCCCCCATGAAACACTCCCCGGTCGTTACACCTCTGAATAAGGGAAGGGCAGAACAAATTTTGTGTCAAAGGGTGTGCAATAATTATGAGCCGGGGATTCCAAACGGCTTGCCAAAAATCGCTTGCCTCCTCTTGGCCCGCCAAAAATCCCTTGCCTCCCCCTCGGCCCGCAAAAAATCTTTGCCCCCCCCCCCTTTTTGGGGTGCTAAGTTTCAAACCTTATGGTCTACTCTATATACATGTTATGCGCGCTGCAGCAAGAAGATTTGCATATTTAAGCATTTCCGTGCCAAAAATCACTCCCCCCCCCCCCCTCGGCTTGCCTCCCCTTTTGGCCTGTCTTCTTTAAGTACACTGGGAATTCCCAATATTTTTAAGCATTTTTTCTGGCAGTGGGAATTCCCAAATAAAAAGGGCAGCATATTGAGGCAACCCTAAAGAAGACATGGGAATTCCCAAGAAAAGTACCCCTTTTAGGCTTGGGAATTCCCAAAATTTTGTCAAAAATTTGCCTGTCTTCTTTAGGGTCACTGGGAATTCCCAAGTTTTTTAAGCATTTTTTATCAAAATGGGAATTCCCAATTTTTTTGGACAAAATTTTGGTATGGGAATTCCCAAACATTTTGGCAAAAATGTGCATGTCTTCTTTAGGGTCACTGGGAATTCCCAATAGTTTTAAGCATTTTTTTATCGAAATGGGAATCCCAATTTTTTTTGATAAAATTTTAGTCTGGGAATTCCCAAAAATGTATGGTACAAATTCACATGTCTTCTTTAGGGGGGGTGCCATTAATTTCTGAATAGCCCAATTTGTGTTAAATTTTGCCAAAATTTTTGCCAAATTTCCTTAAAAATTGGTACGTTGATGGCATAGGCGTAGATCCGGGGGTGGGGGATAAATCCGCCCAATATTTTGCCAGGGGGATGGTCCATACAATCATCCCCAATGTTGACGCCTGATAATGGGTTTCTGACCAATTTATTCTACTTTTAAACCATATTTAATCAGTTTAGCTTCAAAATAGCATTTTTCTCACACTTCGCTCGCATTAGTACCACAAGCTCATTTTGTCGCCAAAAGGTGTTAGATTAACTATACTTCAAGAATTTTTTCCAACTCCATCCCCCCCAATGTCAAAAAGAAATCTATGCCACTGGTTGATGGGTCCACTTTCAAAGACACATGGAAGACATGACGTTAATCTTTCCACACAGGGAGTGTAGATTTCAAATGGAACCATCTATTCAGGTAACCCCATTTGAAATTCACACTCTTTACATGTATGTGGAAGATTATAGTCATGTTTTCCATAGAGGGCGTATGTGGATTACAACTGGAATAGCCCAATAACCGCTTATAGAGGTTAATGACTGCACATCAGTTGTCTGGAGGGCATTGTGAAATATCTAAACATTGTGCTTTGGAACCGAGGAATATCCAGAGTGGTGCAGCACCGAGGGATATTCCGAGGTCCAAAGCACAATGTTTAGATATTTCATAATACCCGAAAAATTACTGATGCAAAGTCATTAACCTCATTCATAACCGTTACTTTTCACTTTTTAAATTCAATTTACGCCATATTTTCTTCTTTTAAATTTGAAAACAAAATATAATTTTAACTGTATCTTTTGTTTTCCCTGTAAAAAATCGAGTAGCCAGATTAGGGAAATACCACTAGCAACCAATCACATTAGCGCACAATTAGGCGATGTTCAAATACGGCGGCCAGCGCCTGTGTAACATGATCATTGTAAAGCATACTTTTAGCTACGTCACGAGACGCGGTCATTATACTTTTTTCAATAACCTACATTTGCGTCTACGTATTTTTAATTTATTATCTGTGATTGGATTAAACACATCGCGTATATTAATGAGGTTATGAATTTGTTTTAATTAATATCCAGGGTAAGGACGACGACACAGGAGAAGCGTTAGTACAGCGTGATGATGATAAACCTGAAACAGTGCGAGCCAGACTACAGTTATATACAAAACTTACAGAACCCGTCTTTGGCTTTTACAAGTGAGTTTACAAATATTTTTGTGTGTTATTTTTTACCAGCGGAAAGTGCCACTTCACACCTTTCTGTCTGTGAACATGTTACATCAATATAAGGTATACCATATGTCAGCAATAATGAAATTGAAATAGGCTAAAATAAGGGGCAAAAAAAGTTTGTTGCTGAATTGATGTTCTTTGTTTAATGCGCACATGTACATGCCAGAAGTATGTCTATGTAAATGGAGCATTCTCTATGCCAATAGTATGTCTTTTGTGAATGGGGCACAACATGCACAATAGGGCATTCACAAAGGACATACTACTGGCTAGTACATGTGTGCATCAAACAAAGAACATCAACTCACCAGTCAGGAGGTCTCGAAACTACCAATTTGCGACTTCACGTTCATTTTGTGGGAGCAGTTCGCATATGGACATTGATTGCCATCTAATAGACCGCTGTTTGTCATCCATATTTAGTACCAAGGGAGTAATTATTTATTAGCTTTGACAGCAAGACACAAGACAGTTGCTCAAAGCTTAAATTTACAAGTCTATTTTTTTGTATAGTTCTGAGCAACACTCACCATATCCCTGGATTAGTAAGTGAAAATGTTTATCATTCAAGTTGAAATAAAACTCTGCAAATGGCACATTGAAAACTGAATTGAAAACTGAGTTTTAACTCATTTTGCTTGATCATTCTACATGTCTAAAAATCTTTCTTTTTTACCTCAGAAATCTTGGTATTCTACAGGACTTCAGTGGCACAGAAACAAATCAGATCTGGCCTCATGTACACAGGTAGGTATGATCACATAATGCTTAGTAATGAGTATATAGAAGGCTCCCTTTGTACACATGTTATGACCTCAGCCCTGGCTTAAGTTATTACACACGATTTTTGTGATAATGTTATTCAAAAATGATAGATGTAGATTAGTATATTAGTTGACCAGCTACCAAAATGACTTTTCCAAGGCATACATGCATGTGTAGTGTGAGAAAATGTGCAATTTAATGCTGAAATAAAGCAATAATAGGAAAATTGATTCCAAAAAATAGACCAAAAAGAAGATGACATCACACATTTAGTCAAGTTTGTCCCGGTATTTCGAAGGGAGGGGCTCAGTACTCTATTGCTAGTCATAGTGGCAAAATTGCAGAGCATCCATTGGACAAGCTGGTATTAGGGATGAAGTATGTCCGACAATAAAGTAGCCCATCTCAGATGTGCACCATTTTAAACACTTGACAATGACCAGTTTCAAAAAAATATGTGATTGGCACTATTCTCTAGTCCTAAGGTTTGCTTATCCAAAAAATAAAAAGGAGTCGCTGGTCTGAAAGGTGGGGTTAGGTTTAGGGTTATGTTGGTTTCATACTTTCTTTTCGCTTGCTGCTCTGATGACGATATTGCTTTACTGCGCAGATAAGCCGATATATTGATCACTCCACCGCTTTGCCCAAAGCGGCAGACCGCTAGGAGATGCATTCAAGTCAACTTGGAAGCGGTGTCGGTGACGTATGAGAACAGGATACAATATTTAGCCAATTAACACAGAGCGTTAACTTTGACTTTCAGAGTCATTTTATAAATCACCAGAAAAACAAAATAAAATTTAAAAAAATATATAAAGTGTTTCTTTTAAAAGCGACACCCACACCTATAATCGATGAGTCGAGGTGGTCACTGTGCCCGCTATACCCTCGTGTTTGTCAGCATTGCCAACTGTTACCACACATGAGTGCAATGGAAAATGGACTATTGCATTCGTGCGGAGTGCAATAGTCTTTTTCTAAAAATGGCAAAAATAATCAATAGTACCGGTAATTGACCAATCAAATGATAAGAAACTTTGTATGAGTTATAAAAACGTAGATAGTGCACTTATTGTAGCCATACTTAATTAATGATTATTATGGATGACAGTAATCCTTACACGGTGAGAGTTATCATGTTCATGTTGAGTAATTGATGTACCAATAGGGTGTTCTCCCAATTAAAAAAGGAATTACCCGTACATAACAATGATGATAACATAGTAATGTTTTCTTTGGGAGGTGTTTTTAAAGTAAAAATGTTACGTTTAGTTCAGTGATTTGCTCATCTGGACGATCATAAAAATCATACAAATTCAGATTTTGGTACCTTTGTTATTGTCATAGATGTGCTAACATAGCCTGCGAGTGGTTCATCCGAAAGCCGCGTATTTAAGACAAAATAAGACATTTTACACGAATCTGTAATTTAGATACTGACAGTATCTGAATTAGCTACATGTATTTGAATGGGGCTTCAACTTCGTCAGTACTGCTGTTTTCTTTGTTTTTTGCCAAATTCATCATTTCAAATATTCCAAATGACAATTTGAATGACTTTTCCTTCACTATTTTAAGCAATTTATAAACAATTTAAATTTTTTTACACTTGCACTAGGATCACTGAATGGGTCTTTAATTAACTCTGCATTTCTTTTCCCTTCATCCCTTACACAGGTATGTGCAATTCAAATTGACCCACACCCATGGCCATGCCCATGGGCACAGTCATCATCCACCGCCGCAGCAGCATGAGCATAAGGAACAACAGGGTTAGCATCATGTGTTTACCATAGCAACAAAGGTTTGTGGTATAGCCCACCGACAATCTTGAGTATTATTTTCAAATGTTTATTTGGGCATTTAGGCCTAAAAAATGGTTTTGATTGGTGTAATCCGACCTACCATAAAATTAGGCCCGACCCTAGACCTATTTCTTCTTTTTTTTTTTTTGCAATAAATTTTTTAATAAATGAATAAAATTTTAAAAAAGAAACAAAAAAAGTTCCAAGGTCTTTATCATACGCAATTTACCGCTTAAAATGTGTGTAAAAAATTTTTCTTAAAAATTATGACCGACCTACCCTATTTTTTTTTTTATCTTACGCCAATCAAACAATTTGTTAGGCCTTATGTTGATTTTCAGCATGATGATGTATAAATTATGTGAATGTTAATGAAATTATTGTACATACCAATATATGAAGTGAATCATGAAAGCATAAATCATAATAATGGTTGAAATATTAATTTTGAGATATTTTAAGTAAAAGATTGTATGTGAAAATACTATTTTTATTAATGAGAGATGTTGCATCAATGGGCTATACAATTTGAAAATCATACAATCCTATGGAAGACATCACCTTAATATTCCACATACATTGTATATAGGGGTATGAATTTTAAGATAGTTACTTGAATGGGAGACTCCGTTTAAAAACCACACCCCCACTGTGTGGAATACTAAGGTCATGTGATGTCTTCCATATGGGGTGTATGGATTTCAATTGGTAATAGCCCATTGACCTGTTTCTACTGTTGTTTCTACTGAGGAGTGATTGCACAGTGCTGATGAAGCGTGATTTATACATAATACAGAGCTGCCAACTAGTACTGATTTTTACGGTATGGTGGGATATTTTCACTGGTTAAATTTTTTTTGCAATTTTATAAATTATGAACAGTTTAGTGGGTGTTTAATTTGTGTTTCCAAATATATTTACATTAAGGGATCTGATATTAACGTTTATCGACGTTTTCACACATTTTTTCATCCCAGCTACATACACTTAAAGTACATATCATTAGATTTATAAATTTTACTTCGAGGACTGTTAAATATCAAAAACATCAATTTTTAATAATTTGCCATAAATTATGTATTATATCGTGAATTTAAAAAAATCTAAATTATTTGATATCAGAATGACATTCTTCGTATTCAGAATGCAATTCGGTATGTCGATCTGATGTACTCTCATGTCCCACAAAAAATACTGCCCTAACGTTCATACCCCACCCGTTAAGTACTGTAATAAATATTTTTGAGGAGTTAAAAATTCATAACTGCCTGTTCGACTGTAAAACGTGCGAAAATTAACCCCGTGAAAATTTCTCGCTATACAGTTGTATTTTTGTACAGATTTTACTGAAGAATACTGAAAAGAAATAGTGAAAATGATTGAGAATTAAATGTTTTTGTACATGAAGGTGAGAATACCGATTTTATTGGGTAACATTTATTTTATAGGGAAAATATTGATCTTGAGAATACTGATAAGACTTTTAGAAGGTTGGCAGCTCTGATAATATTTGTGATGCGATCAAGCAGAATGAGTCCGATGTCGGGAATCTTGATTTTGACATAATATAGCCAATAATAGTATTCAACTTCCTTTGTATTTTCTTGTTCTGAGCAACACTAAAATGGTCATATCTCTGGAATTGCAAGTCTAATTATGATGGGGTTTTCAGCAAAATAAAACTCTGAGAATGGCACATGTAATAAAATTGAAAACTGGATTTTGATCGACATCAGACTCATGTTTAGCTTGATCGCATCACATTTGTGACAGGCCTATCAGAAATAGATTTGGGTAGAGGTTGTAATGAGCTACAACTATTCACATGTTGGGATAACAGGGGCTCATTATATAATGGAGGGTTTAGAGGCAGAAAGCCCTATCTGCAATAGCTCCTAGGTGTCATATTTTTAGATGTGTACAATATAGAATGCAGAAATTGTCAAAATGTCTATAGGGCAGCTATTGCAGGTAGGGCCTTCTTGCCCTCGTTATATACCCAAACTTGTGTGCGGTATATCTGGTTAATCCACCAGTATATTACAGTGTGTTTCTTCACTTCCAGCTGCATGTAGTGGAAACATGCAGAGTTTCATCTTGAAACCAAACACATCCTTGTCTTATGCCCATATAGCATACTAAAGTAATTGCAAGGAGCGCACTATTTTTATGGTGAATTTCTGTTGTTTGACGGAAAAGTGTCTGCCGATATATTGATCAGAAGTCATAAGCGCAAGCTAGCATCAAATTGCAACCAATTGACTTCAAATATATATCTGCAGGGTGTAATTGTACAATACACCCTGCAGATATATATTTTTCATATACTGCTTTTATCTTAGGAAAGGATTTAAAGAAGAGAGTGCTGTGTATTCTTACCCATGGTACCATTTAAAGATAGATTAAAAGTCTTCCATTTTCAGAGAGGTGACACTAAAAGGGTTGATGTGCTGCAATGTGATATTCCAGTTGAAAACCATACTCCACCTATGGAAGACATGACCTTATTAATCTTCCAAGCAGGGATTGTGAATTTTGAATGGGGAATCTACAACTCCCATGTGGGAGATTAAAGTCATGTCTTCTATAGGGGATCTATGGGTTTCAATTTTAATATCTCAATGTAATGATCAAGTGTTTGAAGGAAGGGGGTCTCCGCGTCAGTCCGAAACACTGTCAATCCAAACCACCGTCAGTCCGAAAATCTAATTGAAGTTAGGGTTAGGGTTGACATCTTTTTCAGTTAGATTTTCGGAGTGATGGGGGTTCAGATTGACGATGTTTCGGACTAACATTGTGTACCCATTGGAAGCCGGCTCAGTCATTAGATGGGAGTACAGGCTGTATCAAAATTATTGGTACCCATCTGCTCCCATGCACCAGGTGATTATAAACAAACCTATCACACCATAATACATAAGATCCACCTCATTTGTAGATTAATGGCATAAAAAGTCACAAGTTGTAGTCATTTCAAAAGGATCCATTTGCATTTGAAAGAAGCGGGCTTTTCAATAAACATCAAAACCAATGGTACCTATCATTTTGATAAAGCCTGTATGTGTACAGTGTATATAATGTAAAATAATAATTATTTCCTCAAAGCAATACTTCATTGGGCAGGAAAAACTTATGTACTTGTGGCCCTTGAACATGTTTAAACAAAACTGCCAAGAGGTTACAAAGGAGGTTATGCTTTAAGCATGTTCAGGGGCCAATGACACATGGAGGTTTTTCCTGCCCAATGGTGGTACTCATCATGATTTCAAAAAATTGTGGAACTATTCTTCCAAATTATAACTTTTCAAAGACTTTAATTTGTTCAAGAGCATTCTTTTAGTGTGCTGCTGAATGGTCTATCCTTTAGGCATGCAGCCAATCATGGGTCCTGTAAGAAAGGCATTAGTTCTGTAATTTTCTGAATTAAGAGTACGGTAACGTCATCTTCAACGCACAAAACCAATATTTTTCAGGTACATTGATCATGGTGCCAATAATGTGTTTTCCAATGTATTGATAAGAAGATTTTTGCACCAAAAACAGAAATTGTCATGTTGACTGAAGTTTTATATTGTGTGCATAAACAGCTCACCCTTAATATGTGACCTGCTAGTCTGCTACCACAAAATGAGCGTAAAGTTGGTAGTTTCGAGACATCGTGGCTGTTAAGTTGATGATCTTTGTTTTGCCACACACATGTACAAGCCAGTAGTATGTCCTTTGTGAATGTCCCATTGTGTCCTATTCACAAAGGACATACAGACATACTATTGGCTTCAACAGGTGTGTGTGAAACAAAGAACACCAACGCAACAGCTAGAACGTCTCAAAACTACCTATAGGACTCTACGCTCATTTCATGGTAGCAGGTCACATGTGGTAAGAGGCTGAATCTTTAATTTACATCACTAAAAAAAAAAGTATCTTCCTCTTATTGCCTTTACAAGTTACATCCTTTGACCAAGGATTCTCGAGTACTAATATACTATAGGATACGCCACTTGTTTGCGCAAATGAAGTCAGTCACACAGCCAATGCGCGATCATGTATGTGATGGCATAGCTGTACCCCTGTACGTGTAGGAGTGTATCACCTGTGGAAGAGATGATGCATGTTTACTTCATCGTTTCAAAAAAAATTAAATGGCGAAAAACGGCGAACATTTGGTCGAATCTTTCCATTACTATCATATCGTGAAAAACCAAATAGCTGAGGAGTTGGCTCAATATGCTAGGAAAATATTCTCTTTGATGACCCCATGACGAGACTGATTAAATAAGCTGTATTTTTGCTGGAAAGGGTCCAAATAATTGGCAGTCGATGGGCGCCATCTTGGAAAAATTTGGTGTACCAAACTCCCCAGCAACTGTCAATCAAACTACGGATATGTCTGTTTCACTATTGAAGTAGTATGCACAACGTTGTCGTGCACATGTATGTAAATTTTAGGCTATTAAAAAAAGCGTTACTATGGCGTTACTAGGTGTATCAAACTCCTTAGCAACTGTCACTCAAACTGCCGTAAAGTGACTTCACTTTTTATACAGGGATTGAATATGCGTGTCACGGCCCTGCTTTTACTATGTGGGGATCATTGATAAAAAACTATGGCGAAAGGAAGTAGCATGTTAGTGAAGTAAATATAAGATATGCCCTTTTACCACATTGATAGGGCTGTGCTGTTTGAAAGTGTGCCTTACATGTTCTAGGTAGAGAAACTACTTGAAAAATTATTCAATCTGATTTAAGGGAATCCAGTTATGAAAATGTTAAGATTCAGTAATTTTTCAGGTGAGCCTTGTTTATATAATGATCATACTAAAAGGACTTCACTGTGCATTATGTACATAGCCACTATGCACTACTCAAATCATTGTTTGTTGAGTAAAAAGGTGGTTTAAACTCGTGTTTTTCTGGAAAATGTTGCCCTTTTTGGACATATTTTAGCATGTGTCCATAAAAATGTGGATCTTTTGATGGATTGGACTATTCCAGCTGAAATCCATACACTCTCTGTGTAAGACATGTCCTTAATCTCCCACGCAGGGGTGTAAATTTCAGATGGAATCACCCATTCAGGTTATCCCATTTGAAATTAGGCTGTATGGGAGATTATGGTCATGTCTGCCATAGGGGGTGTATGGATTTCAACTGGAATAGTCCATTTTCTTTATAAATCCCCAGCTATAGATCAGTTTGTGGTGTGTGTCTTCCTGTAAATGCCTTTAAGACCTACAGTGACAGAATTGGTGTAAAAATGTAATTTTCAGCCTCTTTCAGCCTCTTCTTGTATGGACAAAGGCCAGTATTCATTAACTTTTGGGTGGTAATTTGATAATTGGATCATATGTATTGAATCCAAAGAGATCATAGCCAAAAAGTAGCAACTCAAAATTACAACATGTGTAATTGTATGGTAAATCCGCCATCTTGGTTTGTCATGGCATGGAGGGCATATATAATTAAAGACAGAGATAAAAAGAATTTATCGCGTCTGATGTCACTGTCAATTACGATCCTTGATTGGTTTACACAGGTTAATCAGCGTGTAAAAGGAAGACCGATCTATCTGGTGCTGATCGGAGAAAAGGAATAGCAGCAAATGGCGAAAAATTACGTACTTTTACAAGGCAAAAAGCAGCTTTTCTAGGCATTGTGGACATGGTGCCTTCGGTTATGAAAGTTTCCTACTATAAAGACCTAACTTTTGAGATGGTTTGCATGTCGAAAGGTGCAAAATTAACAATAAGGTGCCCGGTTATAAATCCGCGTTCAGCAAGTCATTATCACAACACTTGTAAACAAACCGTGCTCGAGTTTGATTGACAGATGACGTCAGACGCGATAAATTCTCTTGATCTTTGTCTTTCATTATAGTGTACCCAAAATTAAACGATAAGCTTGAGCATTACAAAGATCTAGACACTTAGCACTAAGCACTAGACGCAGAATGCAATCAAGCAATAATTGCTTTTACTTATAATTATTTTACATGGTGCCTAGACAAATAATCTGCAGACACACTGTTTTCCCTCCATGAGCGACACACAAACAATGAAGGAGTCAGTACTCTTTGGATCTACCTCATCAAATCAATAATCTATGAATTATTGAGATTTTAAGGTGCAACGATTATGTCTAACCTTCTGTTTACTAAATTGTTTATTGTCTAATTGTTATGTTGTATTCATTTGAATATGAGATGAATTTTATTTCAAATACATGAATTAATTCCCACCCTTCAATATATAGCTTGCCTATATATTATATTGGTAGCTCAGCGGTACAAAGACGTATGTCCATCTTTAGTTTCAGCTACCATGTCACCCATGGTGTAAGCTAACCACCCGTCATTTTGGACAGGATGTTCACTCCTGCAGGGGTGTGAGTCTGCTCCTGGGACAGGCAAAATTAATGCCTGTGACATATGCTAAATTTTAAAAATAGTGCTTGAATTAGTTCTGTGCAGTCAAAACAAGACCAGACTTAATAAATCAAGGCAAAATCAATAGCTATTTGATCTGACTGAACCCCTAGAAGGGGCTGTGGGTCTGGTTTATGTTTTCAGGGTCAAATTTTGATGGGCAGTTTTGGTGGAAATGATTGGCACTTGTCAAATCCTAGCTAAGACTGTGGTGTACCTCACATATATTTTTAGGGATAAGGTTTTGTCAGGTCCTGTACATTGTATGTGAATGAGAGATATACTATCAGGGGATGTAAATCTTCCTGAATTTTGGCAAAAAAACGAAAAAACCTTTTTTTCTTTATATTAATTCTTTTTTTAAATGTTCGGCCACCTGTCAAGGACCAGATGGACTTTCAGGAAATGGATATGTTGCCCATTTACATCCCTGTACTATGCATGTGTCACAGGCGGGTCACAGGCAAGGCAATCATACAAACAGTAGCTAATGGACATACGTCTCTTTGCCACTGATCCATTAATAAAGTTGAGGTCTGCTGAGAGTTATTGTATAGTGAATAATTATATACAAGTTGATTTTGAGTTTAAATACATTTAAAATATATCCCATGTTGTTGGGTAAAAGATGCACAAATTCAATTTCTCAGGGGTTTCAGTTGAGAGTTAGAGGTAGATAGGTATATCATTATGGTTAATATTTTAGAAGTAAAATATTTTGTACATACAGTACATTTGGTGTTTGTTTGACATTCATACCTGCTCCGGTTCCCGAGATATCTGAGTTGTTGATTTCTAGAAACTTTTACGCAATCTGGAAAATTCTCTTTGATATTCTCTCAGTTTCAGCTCATGAATAGTTGCCATATGAGGTTTGTAAACTAGTTGTGGTCCAGTACCATAAGTTGTAGATGAAATCTATCATATGCAATTGATCTTAGATGTTATTGGACTGCATCCATTATATGAAATAGATAAAATGATTTATTTTATTATTGATCTCTTTCTTGGGGCAGAGGAGAACTACTGTATAATGTAAGCTTGAATGAGCCCCTTAATTCTCGCACAAAAAACAATACGATGCGGCACCAGCATTTGCTCTTGTCAGTCAATAGATAGAAAATGGATAGTTGTATGTTGCTGTTTTGGTGTGCATTCATGTGTAACATAATTATATTGACATTTAAACACACAATGATATATGTTCCTGTGTTGTATTTATATTACGCAGGCTTTGGATGCTGACTTACCTATGCACTGCATTATATATTTTGGCCTCTCCCCAGCAACTGCTGGAAGCGCATTGTATTGTGAATGAACCAACCTTAATTGATACTACCTCTAAAACCATAAATACTGCATCAATATTGTATGAACAAATGTAAAAATGACAATATTGATGTGAAATAATTTTTGTAGTATTATATGTGATTTTAATGTCTTGTATGTACATAGAATCATCATAGTGTTCCAAGAGTACTGTTTTCAATCTAATTAGTTCCTCTTTTTAAGTAGCACTTGTGTAACCTGTGTAACTTAGCCTTTCAGATTCCCATTTTAGCTCACTAATAAGAGGGGATCTTGGCCAAATAGTAAAATTTTACTTTGATTTCTTTCTTTCTTTGATTTATTTTAGTTCCAACTAAAGGATTAGGTTCATCATGCAATGTTTCATTAACAAAACAGCCAAGAAATGTTTATTTTTCATTAAGCTTTATATATAATTGTGATGCTCAGGGTGTTTTTCTGTAATTTATTATGAGTTTTGACCCTTGACCCAGTATTATACAATAAGGTAAAGTGAAAGGGGTTGCTTAAACTAATATGTATACAAGTAAGTAAGTTCTCACTACTTAAGGTGAAAAGGTTACTTAAAAGGGCATTTTGTTTAGCAAAAATATCGCCAAATTTGAATTTCGTTCTGGCATACCAGAACGAAATTACAACAGTGTCCTATGGAGCAGTGTAATACATAAATCATGCATAACTCACAAACGCAAAATCGTAATCAACTGAAATTTTGGGAATAAGCTTTTTTCATGGATATCTGAAAAATGTCAGAAAAAGAGGATACTAGGATCACGAAATACTCCTTTAAGACCCCAGGGTGCTAATTAAGTTGAATACAGTACAACCTATATCCCATATATACCTTACCATGTGCCTTAATCCCTGTGTCCTTAATTTTCTGCTCTAACAGCATTAAAAGTCCAAAGTTTTGAGATATTTTCTCAAAATATCAAGAACTATCTTAAAAACCACGGAACCAATACTAGGCCTGTTTGTACTCATTTTAATGCAATTTTCATGCTGATTCCAAATATCATCATGAAAATTTACAATTGTGAAATTTTTGAATTTTTAATGAAAATTTTGAACTGCAGTCAACTCCCGTGTGGAGAGGTTTAAGGATGACTTCAAAACACAACCGCTTGTCACCCTAACAGAACCAGTGATTTGGCCTGGTATTATCTCAGAAATATATTTGAGCTGTTTAAAACAAAGAGCTATTGTAAAATTGTATATACATATATGATTGAATTTGTTTGATTTTGTCTGTAATTAACTTAAAATCAAGTTGTCATATGTTTTCAAAATAAAAATCATGTTTATAATTAATTTAGAATAAGTTTGTGCTTAATTTCATGGTAAATATCATGGGTCATAGAATGTAATTATGGTCTTGTTATAAAATAATGAAATGTTTAGAAAAGGGGCTATTCCAGTTGAAATCCTTCCATCCCCTATGGACGAAATGACCTTCATCTCCCACACAGGAGGGGTGTACATTTCCAAATGGAGTTACCCATTCTGGTAACTTCATTTGAAATTCACATTCCCCATGAAAGGTCATGTATGTCTTCCATAGGGGTGGATGGATTCAACTGGAATAGCCCAATTGGGTTGTGATTTTTCTCATGATAAATATCATGGTACAAAATGTAATTATGGTTTTGTTATAAAATAATGAGAAATGATTTCTAATTCTGTTTCAAGTTTTGGTGATTGCAAAATCTGTATTATCGCACAAATGTTATCCTTTGTAAGGGAACAAACCAAAAGATCGATGATGTCCTATTTTTAGTTTCATTAGAAGCTAGACTCCTTAAAGCTTCCTGCCTTGTGAAAAAGGGGGCTCCTTATTTTTTGTTCGAATAGAGCCTGGTAGTTAAACACATTTTATGTGTACAATTGAAATTTAAATGACTCTTAGCTCTTTAAAAGTGGCTCCTGGTTCACTAGATAATAGCCAGAAGCTATTTTTCCAAATGTGTGGCTCCTGATCCAGATCTGCTTATTTTGAGGCTTGATAATCTACTTGTTAAAATATAATCACATTTTTTGCCACATTCCCCCTTTATAATAGGAAAACAAGTTCCGTTTATAGGATGTGTTTGATCATTTGGTCTGTTCCCTAATTAACCACTGCCTGTCCATTGACTTAGGGTTGCAGGACTTCAGCATATTTAGAAGCAGACTAGTCAATAACCAAATGGTTGTGACTACAATTGATGACAATTAGAGGTCAATATTAGACAAAAAAACCCCATAATTGATGTACTAATAACTGGTAAATTCCACTTGTATACAGGGTCTTAGTTAGGATTTGACAATTGCCCATCATTTTCACTACAAATGCCTGTCCAAAATTTGACCCTGAAAATAAAAACCAGATATCTGTCCCTCATACCAAGTAGCTATTGTTATAGTATTGATTGATCTGGTCTTGTGTTGGTTCACAGAACTTATTAAAGTCTTATTTTTAGAATTTAGCATATGTCGTAGGCATTAATCTTACCTGTCCCAGGAGCAGACTGCCTGTCCAAAATGATGGGTGTATGGGTGGCTGAACCCCGGGTTGAAGCTCACCGGATTCAGTCAGTTCAAATAGCTATTGTACTGTGATAGCCTTGATTTATTTTTCTGATCTTGTTTCAGTTCACAGAATGTATGCATGTATTATTTTTGGAATTTAGCATATGTCACAGGCATTAATTTTCCCTGTGCCAGGAGCAAACTGACTGTCCAAAATGACAGGTGGACAGGTGACTAGCTAACACCCTTGTGGCATATAAACAGTTTATACAGGTGGTACACCAATTTCAACAGCATTGTGAGGGCTCATTACAACACTGCCTCATCTTTAATAGCTGCCCTGAGTAATGTCATTTATACACAACATCACTTAGGGCAGCTATGAGATAAGGCAATGTTGCATTGCACCTTATGTAGCCAATTGTTTTTCTCTATATTTTCTGTATTGGTTTTTGAAGAAATAATAGAAAAATAGTCGACCATCACCAGGTCATAGTCGACTACGTACATGATTAGTTGACTTAGTCATGCAACCCTATTCATATATGTCATGTGATGATTGCATATTGTAATTATGTTGTATGCATTGTAAATTCATATTAAAATATGTATGATTTTAAAACTCTAATGGAGTAGGATTATTCTTAAAGGTGGGTGACCCAATTGACAGCCTCATCCCCTGTTTAACCTCATCATTTTTATCAGTATCAAAAGAAATCCTCATATTTTTCTCATTACTCCATAAACTTAAGCACCTAAATACAAAAAGTGGTGAAAAGCAGTGTACCACACCACCACTGGGAAGTATGTACTATTCTATGGGGCACTTGTTATTCAAATAATCTAAACCATTCAATGAGCAATCTAACTCCAATCTGGGCCTCAACATAACAAACAGTTATGTAAGATAGAAAACAGACTAGACATAGCTGTGGTCTAAGACCACAAACACAGCCATGTTGTGACCCCTTAATGATATTTGACCCCAAAATATATGAAAACCCCATAGACATTGGCTAATGTTAATGCTTGTGTGCACATGGCATCACTTTGCTAGAAAGAAGAAGATCATCTAAGGCAAAAACAATACAAATTCAGACGTTTGGATTTTCGGTAATGTAGACCTTTTTTTGCGTAGAATTAGGCTTGGATGTAAAAAGTGGACTTTACCCTCCCCCTAAATGCAGATCATGCCGATATTAGCATATTCATGTAGCAACTTTCAAGAAAAAATGTATACCGTATTATATTTCACTTTGGACATTTAAAAATCTTATATTAATAATTATCACTCACCATTACTCCAAGGTAAGAAAAAGGCAGTAAAATTAGATGGGAGTGGTAATATTTTTATTTGGTCATTATCATCATCCTAAGCCATCGTCGACCCACTGCAGGGTGAAGGCCTCTCCAAGGTGACGACACTGATTTATTCCACGTCTTTCTCATCCAGGTTACATCAAGAAGTCTTGTAATTTCGTCTCTCCATGTCTTCCTGGGTGCCTAGTACCATTTCTAGGTATCCATTCTGTAACCAGTTTGGTCCATCAACCATCTGATGTTCTTAGCTAGGTGGCCAGCCCAAGACTACTTCTTTTGTTTCACAGTCTGGATGACATTGGTGATCTGTGTCATGCTTCTGATCCACTCATTTGTTTTTCTGTCTCTTTGTGATCCCTAGCATGCTCCTTTCCATACTGTGTTGAGCAACTCTCAACTTCTGCTCCATTCTCTGAGTCATGGCCCAAATTTCTGAGCCATATGTCATGGCTGAGAGGACACACTGGTTGTAGACTTTCTTTTTAAGACATAATGCATATTGCTCTGCATCAACTCGTTTCCAAATTTCCAAAAGCACCCCATCCTGCTCTTACTCTTCTTCTAAGTTCGTCAAAGTGGTTGTAGCTTATTTTGACCCAAGTACACATATTCCTCTACTTCTAGTGCTGTTTGGTGAATGTAGATTTGCTTCTAGATGACAAATCTGTTGAACATACTTTTGGTCTTGCTCATGTTGATCTTCAGCCCCACTTGGTTGGTTACTTCCATTGTTGAGGGCTTGCAGCATAATAGACTTCAGATCATCAGGGTTTTCTGCAAAGATTATAATATCATCTGCAAATCTCAGGTGGCTTATCCTCTCCCCATTGATGTTGATCCTTTCTTTTCACAGTCAAGCTTTTGTATGATGGCTTCCAGAGCTGTGTTGAAAAGTTTTGGTGACATGGTATCTCCCTGTCGAACCCCCGGTGAATATTGATTTTGTTGCTCTCAGAGTGTGGCCGGATGGTAGCTGTTCCTAATTTGCTGTATATATATGTCCTTGATTATGTTGACATATGTGCTCTCGAGTGATCAACCAGTGCCTGTAGTACAGCTGGATTTTCAACGCTGTCGAAAGCCTTCTCATAGTCTACGAAATAAAACACAATGGTTGCTGATATTCATTTGCTTTCTCTATGACCTGGTTAACTACTTGTAGGTGATCCGCTTCTAAACCCGGCTTGTTATCGGGGCTGGTTGAAGTCCAAGGTAGCAGTGAGCCTATTGGTGATGCTTTTGGTGAAAAGCTTATAAACATTGGATAGAAGACTGATTGGACGTTAGTTTCCTAGATCTGTGATGTTGCCTTTCTTATGAAGAAGGATGATAATGGCATTACTCCAATTGTCTGGTATTTTGCCTTCTCGAATACACTGTGTGATGAGATCAGCTAGCTTACTAATTACAACTTCACTTCCCTCCTTCAACACATTACGTCAGTATCTCATCCTCTCCCTTTCCTTTCTTCATATCCATAAGGGCAGATCTTAGTTCTTCTGCGTTGATGGGTGGTATATTGGGATGTTTGTGTGTTAAGTGTTAATGCTTGTTTTGTCTTTTTGTAGCTTCTGCCTGCTTCCAAGGTTTGCTGTATCTGTTTGACATTGTGTTCTCTTAGTTCTGCCTTCATTCGTTTCTTGATGGTTTTACACACTTCCGATTGTTAGTTTGCTGTTTCATTTCCCTCCTCTTCTTGAGAAGCTTTAGAGTGGTTTCTAAGTGTTTGTCTTCCTTCTCTTTCACATCCTTCCAGCTACTTCCCTGGCACAGCTATTGATTGTTTCTGCTATGGCTTTGGATTTTTCAGTAAGATCACACTCCTTCATTATATCTTCCAGTGCATCAAACTTGTTCTGTAGGGCTAATTGGAAGCTTGTCTAGGTTCAAATTGGCTTGGCTCTTTCCAGTTTCATGTTAATGCAGATCTTAGCTCTTGCTAATCTGTGATCACTCTCTGTGTTGAAATTGTTGAGAACAGATACATCTGTAGCAATGTGTTGCTTGTCTGAGAGGATGAAGTCAATTTCATTCTTGGTTGTGCCATTTGGACTTCGCCATATCCACTTCCGAGAGGGTTTCTTCTTAAAGATTCTAAATCATTTGTTGACAGCAATGTCTAGAAGTTTGTCTCCTTGGTCATTCCTTTCGCCAATGCAAAATTTGCCAACTACCTGCTCTCCAGCTCTCTGGATTCCCACCTTGGCATTAAAATCTCCCATTATGATTGTATGGTTTGCTTTGTCTTGGTTGAGAAGGCCATTGATTTCTTCATATACTTCATCAATATATATGTGAAAGGTTCAATGGTGTGTTGAAAGCTTCTCTGAGAAAGATATGGGAAGAACGTCCTCGTGATTGGGATAGGTATATCAATGCTCTACTTTTAGCGTACAGAGAAACCCCTCGTGCTAGTTCTGGGGTTTCTCCGTTTGATCTTTTGGATGGTCGATCTGTGAGAGGTCCTCTTGGTATGTTAAAGGAGTTCTGGACAGGTCAGATAGAAGAACCAGAAACAAAGACTACATTTGAGTATGTTCTGGATCTGCAGGATAGGTTGCAGAAAACATGCGATCTTGCTAGGGAAGAGATGAAGAAGTCTCGAGGTAAGTACAAGATGTACTATAGTTAGGGGAAAAAGTTCACTTTGGTGACCACTCTCTGGCTAGTAAGGTTTGACGATTGATTCAACTTCTATGGACCATTTAGAAAAAAAATAGCCACCATGTCCCTCGCGAAAATCCCGGCATTTTTCGCTAGAGGCCAAAATCAAAATGGCGGCCACCACCATTTTGAAAATTTAAGTTTTGAACCAGAGCACCTATAATCATGCGCAAAGACACTTTTTCGGATATGTCAGTACAAGGATTCCGATTCTGACATTAGTTTGACATTACGGCATCATTTTCACCCAGAAATCCAAGATGGTGGCCGGCACCATCTTGAAAAATTTAGTCAACAAGAGGACCTTAAATTGTGTACAAAGACACTTTTTTGGATAAGTCGACCACAAAGATTTCAAATTTGACATTACTTTGACATTACGAACTCATATTTACCCAGAAATCCAAGATGGTGGCCGCCGGCATATCTTGAAAAAAATAATTTTGAACCAGATTACCTAAAATCGTGTACAAAGACACTTTTTCCGGTAAGTCGACCCAAGAAATCCGAATCTGACATTAATTTGACGTTACAAAATAATTTTTGCCCAGAAATCCAAGATGGCCCCATTTGGTAGAAGCGTAAATGTGATTTTTGAATGAGAGCAGAAGCATAAGTGTGTCATTTCCGCCTTATCTGGGGTTCATGTCTCTTATATGGGGTTTCAACTGCCTTATCTTGGGTTTACATCCCTTATCTAGGGATAAGGCGCCTTATCTGTGGTTTAGACGGCCTTATCCTGGGTTTACGTTCCTTACCTGTGGCTAAGATGCCTTAACCTTAGCATATCGCAGTCTAAACCCAGATAAGGCATATAAACCCCAGATGATGCGCCGTAACCCCAGATAAGCGACGTAGACCCCAGATAAAGCAGTCTAAACCCCAAATAAGGCGCCTTAACCCTAAATAAGGAACATAAACCCCAGAAAAGGCATCTAAACCCCACATAAGGTGCCTTAACTCTAGATAAGGGTTGTTAACCCCAGATAAAGGTCGGAAACCTCAGATAAGGCATCTAAACCCAAGATAAGGTGCCTTAACCCCAGATAAGAGACGTAACCTCAGATATGGCAGTCTAAACCCCAGATAAGGCGCCGTCTGGGGTTTACTTCTCTTATATTAGGTTTATGTTCCTTATTTATGGTTAAGGCGCCTTATTTGGGGTTGGGACTGGTTTATCTGAGGTGTACGTCCCTTATCTGAGGTTACGGCGCCTTATCGGGGGTTTAAACTGTCATATCTGAGTTTACGTCTCTTATCTGGGGTTAAGGCGCCTTATCTTGGGTTTAGATGTCTTATCCGAGGTTTACGACCCTTATCTGGGATTAACGACCCGTATCTAGAGTTTGGGCACCTTATGTGGGGTTTAGATGCCTTATCTTAGGTTTATGTTCCTCATTTAGGGTTAAAGCGCCTTATTTGGGGTTGGACTGCTTTATCGACGGTCTACGTCTCTTATCTGGGGTTACGGCGCATTATCTGGGGTTTAGATGCCTTATCTGGGTTTAGACTGCGATATGCTAAGGTTAAGGCATCTTAGCCACAGGTAAGGAACGTAAACCCAGGATAAGGCCGTCTAAACCACAGGTAAGGCGCCTTATCCCTAGATAAGGGATGTAAACCCAAGATAAGGCAGTTTAAACCCCATATAAGGGACATGAACCCCAGATAAGGCGGAAATGACACATATATGCTTCTGCTTTCATTCAAAAATCACATTTACGCTCTACCAAATGGGGGCCATCTTGGATTTCTGGGCAAAAATTATTTTGTAACGTCAAATTAATGTCAGATTCGGATTTCTTGGGGTCGACTTACCGGAAAAAGTGTCTTTGTACACGATTTTAGGTACTCTGGTTCAAAACTTATTTTTTTCAAGATGGCCGGCGGCCACCATCTTGGATTTCTGGGTATATATGAGTTCGTAATGTCAAATTAATGTCAAATTTGAAATCCTTGTGGTCGACTTATCCAAAAAAGTGTCTTTGTACACAATTTAAGGCCCTCTTGTTGAAAACTAAATTTTTCAAGATGGTGTCGGCCACCATCTTGGATTTCTGGGTGAAAATGATGCCGTAATGTCAAACTAATGTCAGAATCGGAATCCTTGTACTCGACATATCCGAAAAAGTGTCTTTGTGCATGATTATAGGTGCTCTGGTTCAAAACTTAAATTTTCAAAATGGTGGTGGCCGCCATTTTGGATTTTGGCCTCTAGCGAAAAATGCCGGGATTTTCGCGAGTGACATTTTTTTTTTCTAAATGGTCCATAGAAGTCGAATCAATCGTCAAACCTTACTAGCCAGAGAGTGGTCACCAAAGTGAACTTTTTCCCCTAACTAATGACAGAAAGGCTAAAGGCTAGGAAATTTGATGTCGGAGATGAGGTATTGTTGTTGCTGCCTACAGACCATACCAAACTTCTCTTACATTAGAATGGTCCATTTCCTGTGGTAGGTAAAGTAGGTAGTATGGATTACAAGGTGGATTTTGGTACCAAGGTGAAGACATTCCATGCAAACATACTGTTGAAGTATTTTCGCAGAGATACTGATCAACCATCCAAGGTAGTGGCTGGTCTATTACAACTTGCGTGTAGTGCCATCATTGAAAGTGAAGTACATGAAGAGTTGTCAGAGGAAGATGATGTTTTTGACAAATGAAGATCTTCTACAGATTCCATCTTTTCAGGCTGAAGAAACCATAGCTGTTGTACATATCAACCAAGGCTTGACAGAAGAGCAGAGTTTGGAAGTGAAGAGGTTGCTACTACGGTAACTATAGTAGTGTACTAACAGACCAACCAGGGTTTACTCATCTAGGTTCGCATGATATCAAACTTACTGATAGTACAGCGTTCCGTACTAAGCCATATCTTATTCCATATGCCTTACGAGACTCGGTGAAGGAGGAAATCAAAACAATGTTGGAGTTGGATGTGATCGAACCATCAACTAGTCCATAATGATATGCATCGCCGCTGGTTGTCGTCGAATATGTTGTGACACTCGCAAAATTAATGCGATTACCGAATTTGACGCAGAGGGGATTCCTTCTCCTCAAGAAATCTTTGATCAACAGTGATCAATTGGGAGATGCACAGTATTTCTCAAAGTTAGACCTTAGTAAGGGTTATTGGCAAGTTCCACTGACTGAGAATGCCAAACCGCTCACTGCGTTCCTTGCTTTTGATCAGTTGTATCAATACCGGAGAATGCCGTTCGGGCTCGTCAACGCTCCTGCAACATTTTCTAGGATTATGAGGAAATTGTTGAACAATCTTGACAAAGTAGTAAACTACATAGATGACATATTAGTGTATACAGTCACTTGGGCAGAACAATTAGAGAAATTGAATGAACTTATGAAAAGGCTCAGAGATGCAAACTTGACTGCTAAACCTCGAAGTGCTATAGCTTGCTATATTGGCTTTCAGCGTGTCGAATTTCTAGGTCATACTGTTGAGAAGGGATGTTGTCATCCAAATCTAGATAAGTTGGAGGTGATACAGAAGGCTCCACGTCCTGTGACCAAAACACAGCTGAAGTCGTTTTGGGTCTTGCCAGTTTCAACAGGCAGTACATTTCGAACTTAGGAGCCATAGCGGTACCATTGACAGACAAGACCAAAGCTGGTGAACCAACAAAAATCAATTGGGAGAGAAGCCAAGAAGTAGCATTTTAGACCCTCAAGAGTATGCTTGGAAAAGCACCCATTCTACATCTACCAGACTTCCGTCGTCAATTCATTCTACGCACAGATGCAAGTGATGTAGCGATCGGAGCTGTCCTGTTTCAGGAGTTCGAAGGTGTCAAATTTCCACTTGCATATTGAGTAAGAAGTTGAACAAAGCACAGAGAGGATATGCGATAATGGAGAAAGAGTTTCTTGCCGTCGTATGGGCAATTCGCAAGTTAGAACTTTATTTGTACGGACGAGACTTTGTCTTGGAAACAGATCATCAACCACTGCTATGCGTGAAGCGTTCAAAGTTGTAAATGGTCGGATAATGCACTGGGCATTGTCCTTGCAGCCATATCACTACATGATTGAGGCAATCAAGGGAAGTAACAACATTGGTGCAGACTACATGAGCAGGATTTCACATGAATAAGGTGATGTGTATTTTTGTGTAGCATTGTAGATTAAAAGGCAGAATTTGTGCAATGTACACTGAAGAAGGTAAGAGTTATGTGAAAAGTAACTTTGAGTATTTACATTCTTGGTGAAGACAGTTCACAGTTACAACTGTAAATCCGCTTAAGGTTAAGTGGTAGATGGTAAGTTGTGGAAAATGTAAATCCACTTATTTTTAGTGGTGATTGTGTGTTACATGAAAATTGTGTAACCACAATTTGTAAAGGGGGGGGCGTAAATGTCATAATTGGAGTTGATCTCTAAAAATAAAAGTGGATTGTTTTCTAGGTATTCACCTTAATGTCATGATCCCTTAAATCTAGTTGCAGGTATTTGCACTGGAGCTTGCAATCGAGGTGTTGTGTGGGTATGTTTAATAGTGGTCAGACCTGGATACTAGGTCAGTCCAGTTCCTTTGTGGACAATTCATTAGGATTGTCAATATTCAGATTTTGTTTGTCATGTAAATTAGATCCTGGCTTGATGGATGCATGTTCACAGGAAATCTGGGCATTCAATTTTAACATCTTGTTGAGGTAACATCTCTGCTGCCCATATGACAAAAGTGAAATGCTGTTTTATTCAGTATGAAATAACGTTTTTCTTTATTGACGCCTTTGGTTTGAAAGGCTTTACTAGTTTGCGATGCTTCATACAGAAAAGATATGTACCAGATCTCACACCCAAAAATACCACAAAATACCACGATGAAAAATTCTGCGCATGCATGAATCCCAGGGTCTGCGATGACGCAATCACCTTAAGCGTTATATGCTCACGGAATTGCTGGCCGGGCAGCGGTAACCCGTGTAGCTACCGGTCCGTGATTGTGTGCTTGGCATGCGGGGGGTCAAAGGTTCGAATCCCGGGGGTGCCAAGTGAAAAATTCTTTTCCTTCTCTCCTTTTTCGTATCTTCTTTGACTTCCGATATCAAAAAGCAGGGTTCAGTGTTAGGGTTAGAAAAGCTAGAATCAGCAATAGAAGCTAATTTGCGCCTTGTAGTTGAGTCGAGTTTAGTGGCAGTTAAAATAGTCGCCGCATTCATTGCATTCATCCTTTCATAGTGAGTACATCAAGAATTCAAACATCACAGATATCCTTTTGTAGGTCCTGTGGTTCTTGAGTTATGTTGTAAAGAGGGCTTTTGTAAAACGTATATAACAGTTACTCATTAACAACAATAAATCGAGCAAGTTTTCAAAGTATATGATTTGTAGAACATTTGCAAAACATCAAAGTGTTATTTTTCCATAATATATTGATTTAGATAATGAAAATCGATATTTTGTATTCCCGCTTTGAAGATCATATAAAGCTTCTCCTTTTCGTCTTACTTCGCTAAGTCTAATGATGTCCCATTTTATGTTGTCTAGTTCATTCTCTAGTTCGTACAATCGATCATCACTCATGTGATCACAATGTGATCTTGTCTGGAGCGTTCCCCACCCGTCACTTAAACTCATCCAGTCTCTTACTGTATTTAAGAAAACATCAAACACACACCTCAGATGTAATTTAAAAGCCATATTGTAACATTCAGATTTTTACATGATTGTAATGTAGACATGCGGCCAAAAAAGAAAATTGTCTCGAATTCCTCATCATGTAAAAACAAGTCAAATAAGGAAAAGTTATCACCATCTAAATATGTTTCGTTACCTAGGTAACATATTGCAAAATATGTCATGGTCGGGGTTGATCTTTATTGCCGAATTGTTGGTCAGTAACGAAGCATTCCAGGCTGTACAAACTATTCCTTATTTGGAGATCATTTTGGTAAAATTTGCGGGTAATTTCATTTTTGAACCCTGCGTGGGCAGAAAAATGACCACCGCAACAAGCTATGGCTGTTTGGTTTTAACTAAAGAACGGTATGTCACAGGTAGTTAAAACTGTTATTCGCCTTACCCATTTTTACATTCTTACTGCCTCGATACATTATTTATCATACGACGTTATTCTTTATTTATTACAAATATTTACATAACCAGAATTAGAATAATTGTAACTTCTCATAAAATATATTACTTGGTTGTCCAAACAACAATTGATTTTACACTTTTTGTTCTGTAACATCATCAGCCTCATCCCCATGGCCATCTTCTTTTGGTGTTGGTTTGTAGCCATTGCCATGATGATAATCTGCCGTCTTTTGAAAACATGGCAATTTGCTTTGCCCTTCTGTTTACGGAAAGAAAATGAAGGAGGAAAATATTATCGTCTCAAATCTTATGGGCCACAGTGGTCAGAGATTTCCTGGAAAGTATGTTGAGGCTTGTGGGTGTAGAGTGCACTATAAATAGTTTCATTTTTTTCATTTTTTCATTTTTTAAAATAATTATTTGCTCTAAAAATTGTTGGTGTTGGTTATCGTTTGCATGTATTTATGTTCACTCACAAGATTATTGATAAATCATATTTATCTTTTGATTTAAAAACTCAGATATTGTTAACTTAATCAAACAGTGTATTATTGTTGTGCATTCGTGTGAATTTGGTTAAAGGTGATTTTGGCCTTGAGTCATTACGGCTCGTAACATTGCAGGCCTATAAAAATCGCTGTGGTTTATATATAGTGCGCTACGCACAGGCACAACGCCTAGACGTTGATCCACAAGCCTCAGCACACTTTTACATATCATGTACTTACTGCCGTATTCTTCTCCATCTTGAAGTGACTGTGGTAGATCTATTCCGAGAGTTTCTGGTAGAAGTAACACAAGTAGTCCAGCAAGAATAGAGTTGACGCCAAAGATAATGACTGGTAGAGGAGCCCAGTAGTTACCAAGGAGAAGGATTAATGGGGAGAGAACACCGCTGACACGAGCTGACATGGAGGAAAGTCCCAGTCCAATGCCCCTGTAACGATAGTGGTAATTATGACATCAGTATAATAAGGGACACTGATATGTATACCACGTAGATATGTGTGTATGTGGGGGAGGGGGAGGCTTCAGTGTAAGTGTGGAATGTTGGGGTGGGACAGGATCAGCCTTGGAATTAAGAACTGTTTCTTGAGGTGCAAACTTGAACCTCACTTTTCACGTTGGGGTGCAACTCCTTCTTATGCCTGTGCATGAGGTTGCTCACAAATATCGCACGCCATCAACCTCGAAATACCTTTTCGATGTATGCGGGGCTATTTAAACATATTAGTTTTGCTTTTGTGGCATTTAGTTCGGTATAAGAATAGCTAAGAATTCTGGTGCTAAATCATGAGTAGTCCTATACGGAATATGAAATTTAAAATTAACTGGTCAACACGAAAAGTCGTAAAATGTTTGTTAATTTGGCGATTTGGTGATTTTAGTTAATTTTATGATATGCAATATATTGTTGAGGGGCTGCTTAATCATTATTTGGGACTTGATGAATAGCTGTAACGCAATTTTGCACCTCACACGATAGGGCTGGATGGGATGTGTTGTAAAGGGTGTGGTTTGGGGATATTAAGCTGCATTTATACTCTTATCACTTTTGCAGAAATGCGCTTCTCACGTATGCTCAGTGTGAATGTTTACTTCTGTTTTTAGAGCATCAAGCCGTTGAATCTATACAAATCAGTGAGGCAAAACGACGTCGCCTTTGCAGCGAGTTGAAGAAACCTTAACTTTCGAGCGATATCGCTTGACACGTGAATGCATCAACCAATCATTTACAACCAACTGGATCTATTATTTTGCTATTAATTTACCTTTCTCAATCATTAAGTTTCAGAGATGAGTTAATTCAAAGAAATACTTATTGATAGCAATATGGATTTTCTTGGCCTTTTAAATATTTTTGTCGTCTGCAATCGCTATATCGCCGTGATAAATTTATATGCAAAAGCAACGAGCGATGCATGACAAAATCCGGCAATTGTCCATCGCTTTCCAAAAGTGGTACATCGCGATCGCTCGGCGATCGAGTATGAATTCAGCTTTATTTTGACGAAATTTTTAGTTTGAATTAATGCTGCGCGTGCTAGCCATAGGCTTCAACATAAAGTAAAGAGTACTGTATTTTCGTATGCTCCAGTAAACCCACAGCGATTTCGTAATAGGTGAAAGTCTGTACAAATCAGTATAATATTAGTACGGTGGTTCTTGAGATAGCTCTTGATATTTTGAGAAAACATCACAAAACTTGTGAAGCCTATGGCAATCACGCAGCGCAGAGCAATAAACACACCGGACTACCGTTGGATAAATCTCCGCTGAAAAGATGTAGATGAGACCGAATGATGCAGAGATGCAGAATTTACCCACCATGGCAACGATCCCAGCTAGCCAAAATACGTTTTTAAAACGTTAAAAAATCGTTTCACTTTGGTTTAAGAAACGTTTCAATATTGCGTTTTAAAAACGTAAATGTGTGGAGTTTTGAATACGTTTCAATAACGTTTGCATGAAACGTTTTGATTACGTTTTTTCACGTTAATATTACGTTTCACTTTTGTTTAAAAACCGTTTCAATATTGCGTTTTTAAAACGTAGTTCTAAATACGTTTCAATAACGTTTGCATGACACGTTTTGAAAACGTTATCAGACCGTTTTCCAAATGCTAATAAACCGCATCACTTTGGTAATCCAAGTTATCATGGTTATGACGTTAACACTTCGATCTCTTGTGTAGTATATAAGACATGAAACCATGAAGAAATACATTAACCATGAAAGTAAAAGATGTACACCATGAGATAATGTATAACTCCATGTCCCCAATGTCTTCGACATCAAGACATGTTCAGCGTCCCAGTCCAGTCCTGTTGCATCGATTATTCTTGCCGGCAGCTGGCAGCATGATTCGGATAACCAAAATATGAAAGCCAACCTTAGCTAGGATATTAAATGTGATATTAAAATACATTAATGTAAATGTTTTCTGCGCTAAAATTATAAAAGTATCCTTACACTTGGAAAAAATCAATTCTACAACTCACTGAACTGAACTGAACATGTGAATTAAAACTAAACCATATTTCGGTAAATTTATTTATTTAATAGATGCGCTATCTATTTTTCTTCCAAGTGTAAGGATACTTTTTGGCGCAGTATATAAACCAACAAGAGACTTGCAATGGGCAACTAGCGTGAATATTATATATGATTATAATCAGAAACAAATGGCACATTTATACCATGTCATGCTATTAAAATTTACAGAATTAAGAAATAAAAGGGCCTTAATTGATGAAACCTTACCTAAATGAGTAGACCTAATGCTGTTATACTTTACTCTTGGAGCCGGAACACTTATCATTAAATACAACAAAAATACATGTAGAATTGTATCGCTTTCTCCACACCAGAATCAAATTTGAACAGCTAATATATACAACAAAAATACATGTAGAATTGTATCGCTTTCTCCACACCAGAATCAAATTTGAACAGCTAATATATAGTTAAAGGGTTCACAAAAAATAACTCCCCCCTAAAATTACAGAACATTTTTTTGCATAACTTGACATACATTTCGTGGATTTGAAAATTTAAAAACCTGTGAATAAAGGAATTGTTTTTCTACCCTCCCAACGTTCTTTCGTCTGAAAATCTTTTTGTTTTGGCCAAAAATAATCACGTTTTCTAAAAATTATGCTTTCAGAAAAAGTTGCACTTTTCAACATCCTCATTTATGTCAAAATTAGCTTCAACAAATCATTATTTTGCACTGCGTGATGGTTGCATGGGTGACTCAGAGTTCAGAGACAAAAAGGTGAAGGAAAAAAACCCAATTAAATCAATCGTAACATTGATACCGAGAAAGTTGTGTACATTACATGTATGGGATGTTGAAAAGCGCAACTTTTTTTAAAGCATCATTTTTGAAAAATTTTTGACCAAAACAAAAAGATTTTAAGAAAGGATAACTTTGGTAGGGTAGCAAAAAGATGCCTCTATTCACAGGTTTTTACATTTTTCAAATCAACGAAATGAATGTTAAGTTATGAAAAGAAATGTTTTGTGACTCTTAAATTGATTTTACCATTTTTGAAACACCGCCTCAATAAAATCTTCCAGAAAAACCCTGTACATGTCAATTAGTCATTGTTTTATACTGCAAGATGATTGCAAGTGTGACTGGGTAATCGTATACATAAAAATTAAACAAAACAAAAACACCATTAAATAAATCAAAACATTGATATCGAGAATGTTTTTGTACATTAAATGTATAGGATGTGGAAAAGTGCAACTTTTTCTGAAAGCATCATTTTTGGAGAATGTGATTATTTTTGGCCAAAACAAAAAGATTTTTTAAGGAAAGAACTTTGGGAGGGTAGGAAAATGATTCCTTTATTCACAGGTTTTTAGATTGTTCAAATCAACGAATGTATGTCAAGTTATGCAAAAAAATGTCTTTTAATTTTAAGGGGGGAGTTATTTTTTGTGAACCCTTTAGTAGTAGTTGAGCAGTAACCACGTATAGGCTAGTCAAGTATAAGGTCACTGAGATCAAGGATACTAGTACTATAGTACTGTGTAGTAGTCCCCATTGCTCGCCATCAGTGCAGACTAAAATCATATGTCAGTAATTCCATTAAAAACGCAAATGTTTCGCCCAAAACATAGCTGCAACTTGTCTACAAAATCAAAGGCCTATACACGTTTATCTTTTGATCTATAAACATGATTAAAGGTTAGCTAGGCCTATTAAATTCCACCGTAAACAGTCAGCAATTGAGATTCACAGATATATCCGTTGATGCATGGTCAAAACGGTTACAATTTGTTACTAGTATTTCGAAACACACAAACCGCACTAACCGGTGGGTAGTCTTAGTCCCAGCCGGCTTGTGCTCCTTGAGTAACGAGGAGCACAAGCCGTCTGGGACTCGAGACTAACCGCCGGTTCATTATTTTACGAAATCGAGACCGTGCGTTACCATGGTTACATCTTTTGAAAGTTGATATATAAAATAAAGCAATGTAAATTTACCGGTACTTTTTACTTTAATTTGCTTACGTTTTTTATTCATATCTGTCATCATTCATGCAAATAACGTACAGTAGGCCTAAATAAATTACAGAAAAATAAAATGCAAGTCTCTTGTTGATTCGATAGCCTACTTATTATAATAAATATTAAATAATTATTTAATATCCAGCTAATTGGTTATATAGTGGAACCCCAGTCGAATGGAACGATCTATGAACATTGTGATTTGAATTGTTTTTTTCGTGAGTATTTTGTCTACAATGGGTCTACGTTATTAGAACGTTTTTATAACGTTTTGGTCGAACTATTCTGCCATCAGATAACTCGATGTTTATCAAAACGTTTTGGAAACGTGTATTTAACGTTTTAAAAAACCAAAACCAAATAAAAACCAATTCAAAACGTTTTGGAAACGTTTTGTGTTTGCTGGGATGGTTCGGGACACACCAAGAGCTGAAAATAAATTTGAAAAATTGTTGTATTGAAAATTAATTGTTGTAATTTAACAAATTATCTTCATGTTTTCCTCTTTTAGAAAAAGTCAACATTTCCTGTTATATATTTTGAATTTTATGAAATGTCATTCTTAATTTTAATTTGAAAATGTGTAGACTCTCGTTCATCTGGAAATGCTAAAACTGATCAAATAAATTTAATCTGGGCAACCAGACATACCTTGTTGGAGCAACCAACATTGCGACTAACCTAGGGTCTTGACTCTTGGAGCAACCAACATAGCGACTAACCTAGGGTCTTGACTCTTGGAGCAACCAACATTGCGACTAACCTAGGGTCTTGACTCTTGGAGCAACCAACATTGCGACTATAACCTACAGTCTTGACTCTTGGAGCAACCAACATTGCGACTAACCTAGGGTCTTGACTCTTGGAGCAACCAACATTGCGACTAACCTAGGGTTTTGACTCTTGGAGCACCCAACATTGCGACTATAACCTACAGTCTTGACTCTTGGAGCAACCAACATTGCAACTATAACCTACGGTCTTGACTCTTGGAGCAACCAACATTGCGACTAACCTAGGGTTTTGACTCTTGGAGCAACCAACATTGCGACTAACCTAGGGTCTTGACTCTTGGAGCACCCAACATTGCGACTATAACCTACGGTCTTGACTCTTGGAGCAACCAACAATGCCACTATAACCTACGGTCTTGACTCTTGGAGCAACCAACATTGCGAATATAACCTACGGTCGTGACTCTTGGAGCAACCAACATTGCGACTAACCTAGGGTCTTGACTCTTGGAGCACCCAACATTCCGACTATAACATACGGTCTTGACTCTTGGAGCAACCACCAATGCAACTATAACTATAACGGTCTTGACTCTCGGAGCAACCAACATTGCGAATATAACCTACGGTCGTGACTCTTGGAGCAACCAACATTGCGACTAACCTAGGGTCTTGACTCTTGGAGCACCCAACATTGCGACTATAACCTACGGTCTTGACTGTGTGAGCACCCAACATTGCGACTAACCTAGGGTCTTGACTCTTGGAGCACCAAACATTGCGAATATAACCTACGGTCGTGACTCTTGGAGCAACCAACATTGCAACTATACTATAACCTACGCTCTTGACACTTAGGGCAACCAACATTTCATCTATAACATATGGTCTTGACTCTTGGAGCAAACAACATTGCGACTATAAGCTACGGTCTTGACTCTTGGAGCAACCAACATTGCGACTATAACCTATGGTCTTGACTCTTGGAGCAAACAACATTGCGACTATAAGCTACGGTCTTGACTCTTGGAGCAACCAACATTGCGACTAGCCTAGGGTCTTAACTCTTGGAGCAATCAACACTGCGACAACAACCTAAACCCACGGTCTTGACTCTTGGAGCAACCAACATTGCCACTATTACCTACGGTCTTGACGCTTAGTGCAACCAACATTGCATCTATAACCTACGGTTCTGACTCTTAGGGAAACCAACATTGTATCTATAACATACGGTCTTGACTCTTGGAACAGCCAACATTGCAACTATAACCTGCGGTCTTGACTCTTGGCGCAACCAACATTGCAACTATAACATACGGCCTTGACTCTTGGAATAACCAACATTGCAACTATATCCTACGGTCTTGACTCTTGGAGCAAACAACATTGCGACTATAAGCTACGGTCTTGACTCTTGGAGCAACCAACATTGCGACTAGCCTAGGGTCTTAACTCTTGGAGCAATCAACACTGCGACAACAACCTACGGTCTTGACTCTTGGAGCAACCAACATTGCCACTATTGCCTACGGTCTTGACGCTTAGTGCAACCAACATTGCATCTATAACCTACGGTTCTTACTCTTAGGGCAACCAACATTGTATCTATAACATACGGTCTTGAATCTTGGAACAGCCAACATTGCAACTATAACCCACGGTCTTGAATCTTGGCGCAACCAACATTGCAACTATAACATACGGTCTTGACTCTTGGAGTAAATAACATTGCAACTATATATATCCTACGGTCTTGACTCTGACTCTTGGCGCAACCAACATTGCAACTATAACATACGGTCTTGACTCTTGGAGTAACCAACATTGCAACTATAACCTACGGTCTTCACTCTGACTCTTGGAGCAACCAACATTGCGACTATAACCTACGGTCTCGACTCTTTGAGGCAACGACTCTTAGACGGCAAATTGATGTCATTCCAGCGTTGCCGATTATCGTATTCAGGTACGTGATGTCAAATTGATATCATTCCAGTGTTGCCTATTATCGCACGCAGGTACGTGACATCACATTGACGTCACGCGTACAATATCCCTATTTCTAAATGTCGAGATAATTCGAAATACTCACGCACAACGATTGTAAGCAAACAAGCAACGCCACCAACGACCATGTATAAACAGAGGGCACTTTTCTTCCAAATCTCTGTACGATAAACCAACAGCTCAAATATGCGGGGAATTCAACTGCACCTGATACAAATGCTGCCAGGTAGACGTTCACGCCCAGCCCTGATGTACTTAGCGACAGCCCGTAGTATACAAGGTTATTCACGAACCTATGAACAATTTAATATCGACTAATCAGTGCCAGAAGTCGGGAAGTGCAAAATCAGCCATAGGTAGATGACTATAATATACTGTGTGTGAATGTTCACAGGGCAGCCATTGCACTTGCCCACTTCTGGCACTGATCAGTCGATATATTTATATATAAACTGTATATACATTATTGTAGTGTCACTGTGTCACACACTTTTATGGCGATCAACTTGAATCAATCTCGCAGCTATATGATAAGAATATATACACAGTGATCTAGTGAAGTCTTAATTACCAGTTGTACAGAATAAGATGTACAAAGATCTGGAGAAGTCTTACCAGTTGTACTGAATATGTACATAGAAATCTAGAGAAGTCTTACCAGTTGTACACAATATGTACATAGAGATCTAGAGAAGTCTTACCAGTTGTACTAAATATGTACATAGAAATCTAGAGACAGAATATGTACATAGAGATCTAGAGAAGTCTTACCAGTTGTACAGAATATGTACATAGAGATCTAGAGAAGTCTTACCAGTTGTACTGAATATGTACATAGAAATCTAGAGAAGTCTTACCAGTTGTACAGAATATGTACATAGAGATCTAGAGAAGTCTTACCAGTTGTACAGAATATGTAAATAGAGATCTAGAAAAGTCTTACCAGTTGTACACAATATGTACATAGAGATCTAGAGAAGTCTTACCAGTTGTACAGAATATGTACATAGAGATCTAGAGAAGACTTACCAGTTGTACAGAATATGTAAATAGAGATCTAGAGAAGTCTTACCAGTTGTACAGAATATGTAAATAGAGATCTAGAGAAGTCTTACCAGTTCTACAGAATATGTACATAGAGATCTAGAGAACTCTTACCAGTTGTATAGAATATGTACATTGAGATCAAGAGAAGTCTTACCAGTTGTATAGAATATGTAAATAGAGAGCTAGAGAAGTCTTACCAGTTGTACAGAAGATGTACATAGAGATCTAGAGAACTCTTACCAGTTGTATAGAATATGTACATTGAGATCACGAGAAGTCTTACCAGTTGTATAGAATATGTACATAGAAATCTAGAGAAGTCTTACCAGTTGTACAGAATATGTAAATAGAGATCACGAGAAGTCTTACCAGTTGTACACAATATGTAAATAGAGATCACGAGAAGTCTTACCAGTTTTACAGAATATGTATAGAGATCTAGAGAAGTCTTACCAGTTGTACAGAATATACATGTACATTGAGATCTAGAGAGAGTCGTCTTATCAGTTACCATGGTTACAGAATATGTTAATTGATGAGATCTAGAGAAGTCTTACCAATTGTACATAATATTCAGCGTTTTAAATCTAAGATTTGGAGTCCGGAATAGATCTAACTGTGTTGGTCGACGTCCACCGGTTGTGAATCTAGCTTCCTGCAGTAGGAGTATAAACAGTATATTTGTTCGAATGTAAGTTCATACGTGCTGGTAATAAACAATTTCCAAAAGTTTAAATTGACTTTCAGCACAGAAATTCACTAACCTTGAATTTTCGATGTGTGACACACATCTTCAGAAGAAGAAGTCCTAAGATGTTGTGATGGACTTGCCCTTTTGTTGATCATTGGCAACTTTTGGTCGAATGAGGGCGTTGTATAAGGTTGGCAATTCCAGTCGTTGATCGCGATTTAATTCTGGCGATTTCTTCTTGATCTGGCCTGATGGCCTCCAGTACTACAAAACGCAGAGGAGGCTTAAAGGCATTCCTACAATGCACTATGATTGGGAAATTTGATCAATATAACCTAATTTTAAAGGCAAAGTCCCCATTGCCACACACACAAAATGGTAATTGTAAAACTGCAGCCAACAAGCTAATAGTTGAGACTTAGGACTGATATTTGATTTTCTTACAGGAAACATTCATATTGTCCCACTGCATTAATTTTATTCCTAAGTCTCGATGTTATGAATGTTAAATAATAGGATGAAAACACCAGATATTTGCACACAATTCCAATGCAAGCCATGATCAACTGTACCACATGTGTACAAAAGCCAGACATACAAGGTCAGAAACCCCATTGGGTTGTGGGAATGTCTTTAAACATCCTCTGACTAAACGGGTGTACTCTCTATCATCCTTGGCTAACACCTTTGTGGATTCCCAGTCAATATTGTGGCGAGACTCTGTTTTGTGCTCTGCAACAGCAGAGGGTTTGTGGCTGGGGGCAGTTGACTTGTGCTCCTTCAGTCTATCTCCGATCCAGATCAAGAAGAAATCGCCAGAACTAAATCGCGATCAAGGACTGGAATTGCCAACCTTATACAACGCCCTAATTCGACCAAAAGTTGCCAATTATCAACAAAAAGGCAAGTCCATAACAACATCTTTGGACTTCTTCTGATGAAGATGTGTGTCACACATCGAAAATTCAAGGTTAGTGAATTTTTGTGCTGAAAGACAGTGTAAACTTTTGGAAATTGTATTTGTTATAATTCTCTGATCACGTTGCCCTTATCATCCAATCTACCATTGCAGGGATCAAGTCAAGTTAAATAAAACTTTATTGGATCCACAAGGAAATTACACTCATGAGTGGGATACGAAGTTCGAGATCAGCGCAAACCCTAATCGACTCTAAACCATGACAGCAAGAATCAGCCCCCCCAGTTTCGTACGTGTTGACCAGGACAATTAGCTGTACAAGTTCCTTGTCCACGCGAATTTGAAATGTCACCCCTCCATAAGTGGCCATTTTGGATTTATGCATATTAGGCACTGTTCCACAACTTGGATTTGATGTTTTTAATTTAATTGGCCTATTTACGCGCTGACTGGTTTTACACTCCTCCCTGCGCCATACATAAATTCGCCTAGCCCCATTTCCCTAAAATAAAATGTTCGAAAAATGACACTTAATTAAAATTTTTCTTATTCTTGCAGCCTTTTAGAAACACTTATATTTTTGTATATTTTTGTTACCTTTTCTGCCATCTTGTCATTTTCATCAAATAACACATCTGGAAGCTCGACTTCGTTGACTTTGGCTGCATGAATATGTACATAGAGATCTAGAGAAGTCTTACCAGTTGTACAGAATATGTACATAGAGATCTAGAGAAGTCTTACCAGTTGTACTGAATATGTACATAGAAATCTAGAGAAGTCTTACCAGTTGTACAGAATATGTACATAGAGATCTAGAGAAGTCTTACCAGTTGTACAGAATATGTAAATAGAGATCTAGAAAAGTCTTACCAGTTGTACACAATATGTACATAGAGATCTAGAGAAGTCTTACCAGTTGTACAGAATATGTACATAGAGATCTAGAGAAGACTTACCAGTTGTACAGAATATGTAAATAGAGATCTAGAGAAGTCTTACCAGTTGTACAGAATATGTAAATAGAGATCTAGAGAAGTCTTACCAGTTCTACAGAATATGTACATAGAGATCTAGAGAACTCTTACCAGTTGTATAGAATATGTACATTGAGATCAAGAGAAGTCTTACCAGTTGTATAGAATATGTAAATAGAGAGCTAGAGAAGTCTTACCAGTTGTACAGAAGATGTACATAGAGATCTAGAGAACTCTTACCAGTTGTATAGAATATGTACATTGAGATCACGAGAAGTCTTACCAGTTGTATAGAATATGTACATAGAAATCTAGAGAAGTCTTACCAGTTGTACAGAATATGTAAATAGAGAGATCACGAGAAGTCTTACCAGTTGTACACAATATGTAAATAGAGATCACGAGAAGTCTTACCAGTTTTACAGAATATGTATAGAGATCTAGAGAAGTCTTACCAGTTGTACAGAATATACATGTACATTGAGATCTAGAGAGAGTCGTCTTATCAGTTACCATGGTTACAGAATATGTTAATTGATGAGATCTAGAGAAGTCTTACCAATTGTACATAATATTCAGCGTTTTAAATCTAAGATTTGGAGTCCGGAATAGATCTAACTGTGTTGGTCGACGTCCACCGGTTGTGAATCTAGCTTCCTGCAGTAGGAGTATAAACAGTATATTTGTTCGAATGTAAGTTCATACGTGCTGGTAATAAACAATTTCCAAAAGTTTAAATTGACTTTCAGCACAGAAATTCACTAACCTTGAATTTTCGATGTGTGACACACATCTTCAGAAGAAGAAGTCCTAAGATGTTGTGATGGACTTGCCCTTTTGTTGATCATTGGCAATTTTGGTCGAATGAGGGCGTTGTATAAGGTTGGCAATTCCAGTCGTTGATCGCGATTTAATTCTGGCGATTTCTTCTTGATCTGGCCTGATGGCCTCCAGTACTACAAAACGCAGAGGAGGCTTAAAGGCATTCCTACAATGCACTATGATTGGGAAATTTGATCAATATAACCTAATTTTAAAGGCAAAGTCCCCATTGCCACACACACAAAATGGTAATTGTAAAACTGCAGCCAACAAGCTAATAGTTGAGACTTAGGACTGATATTTGATTTTCTTACAGGAAACATTCATATTGTCCCACTGCATTAATTTTATTCCTAAGTCTCGATGTTATGAATGTTAAATAATAGGATGAAAACACCAGATATTTGCACACAATTCCAATGCAAGCCATGATCAACTGTACCACATGTGTACAAAAGCCAGACATACAAGGTCAGAAACCCCATTGGGTTGTGGGAATGTCTTTAAACATCCTCTGACTAAACGGGTGTACTCTCTATCATCCTTGGCTAACACCTTTGTGGATTCCCAGTCAATATTGTGGCGAGACTCTGTTTTGTGCTCTGCAACAGCAGAGGGTTTGTGGCTGGGGGCAGTTGACTTGTGCTCCTTCAGTCTATCTCCGATCCAGATCAAGAAGAAATCGCCAGAACTAAATCGCGATCAAGGACTGGAATTGCCAACCTTATACAACGCCCTAATTCGACCAAAAGTTGCCAATTATCAACAAAAAGGCAAGTCCATAACAACATCTTTGGACTTCTTCTGATGAAGATGTGTGTCACACATCGAAAATTCAAGGTTAGTGAATTTTTGTGCTGAAAGACAGTGTAAACTTTTGGAAATTGTATTTGTTATAATTCTCTGATCACGTTGCCCTTATCATCCAATCTACCATTGCAGGGATCAAGTCAAGTTAAATAAAACTTTATTGGATCCACAAGGGAAATTACACTCATGAGTGGGATACGAAGTTCGAGATCAGCGCAAACCCTAATCGACTCTAAACCATGACAGCAAGAATCAGCCCCCCCAGTTTCGTACGTGTTGACCAGGACAATTAGCTGTACAAGTTCCTTGTCCACGCGAATTTGAAATGTCACCCCTCCATAAGTGGCCATTTTGGATTTATGCATATTAGGCACTGTTCCACAACTTGGATTTGATGTTTTTAATTTAATTGGCCTATTTACGCGCTGACTGGTTTTACACTCCTCCCTGCGCCATACATAAATTCGCCTAGCCCCATTTCCCTAAAATAAAATGTTCGAAAAATGACACTTAATTAAAATTTTTCTTATTCTTGCAGCCTTTTAGAAACACTTATATTTTTGTATATTTTTGTTACCTTTTCTGCCATCTTGTCATTTTCATCAAATAACACATCTGGAAGCTCGACTTCGTTGACTTTGGCTGCTCTTCGGATAATCTTTTCGGCTCTGTCGTATTTCCCATGACTCATTAACCACCGAGCAGATTCTGATACGAATCTTAAAATAACAAGCAATGTACATCAACATTAACTCATTGGTTGTCCACAACCTTTGTAAATACTGATAAAAAAAATTAACATTACATGCAAAAAATGTGTCATTTAGAAATTTAACTTTTCATTTATTTCCGATGGATGCAGCAAATCTTGTGGTAGGCCTATAGCGCCGATTAGCGCGGCCGGGTAGCGCGGGCTCCCATTGAATACGTACATTGTCGTGCCACGTTTACCTTTACCATGCAGTCTGGGCGCGAGACTAAGAATCTAGAGCTATCTAGGTGGCGTTGATAAAGTAATGGGGTGAAGAAATTCATTGTTTTAATTTAGTTGATGACGGTCACACTTGAAACAAGTGAACCATGCAATATTAATAATTAACATGATTTATTGATATGATTTCAGACGTCAACGGTCAGGCGCAGTAAAAGTGGCACGACAATGTACTTGTTCAATGAGAGCCCGCGCTATACCATTAGCATTTTCGCCTTCTAAGCATGTTACACTATCTGATTGAGCGTCTGCCTGAAAATTCTGGCAAACTATACTAAACATAAACAAAAATAAACAAACAAAAATATGAAATATAAAGCAAAACAACATATTAAAAACAGAACAAAACAATGATTCTGAATTTCAGGTGAATGTCTGTGATAATAAACCCAATCGCTATTGTGAAACTTGAAAAATATGGTGTTCAAGGCAAAGAGCTTCTGTGGTTTAAGTCATATTTCTATAAAAGATCTCAAACAGTTAGTGTAAATTCTTCTTTATCTGACTTTGAAAATGTTAATATTGGAATTCCGCAAGGATCAATTCTGGGTCCTTTGTTATTTATTATTTTTGTAAATTGTATGCCTAATGCTGTTAACTGTAAAACTATCATGTACGCAGATGATACAAGTTTAATGTGTAAAGGAAAGAATGTGTTGGAATTGCAAGCTAAATTAGAGTCAAATCTTTACAGTGTAGCAAATTGGTTTCATGCAAACAAACTTACTTTAAATGTTGATAAGACCAAGTTTATGGTCTGTGGTACCAACCACATGCTTGAAAAGTTTAATGGTATTAATCTAACATATGAGGATACTTTCATTATTGAACGAGTTCACGAGTTTAAATATCTTGGAGTAAAACTTGATTCTAAACTTTCTTGGTCAGCTCATGTAGATTATTTATGTAAAAATGTTTCTAAAAAAATTGGTGTCATTAGGCGTGGTAAATACTTCCTGCCTCGTCAAACAATAGTTATGTTATCAAATGCACTTGTTATGCCTGAATTTGATTATGGTAGTTCTGTATGGAGTAATTTTTCTTGTGAATCTCAAGCAAGGCTGCAAGTGTTACAAAATCAGCTAGCCAGGACAATTTTATCTGCAGATATTAGAACACCAATAAGTAACTTAATGAGTGCACTAAAGTGGATAAAACTAAATGATAGATGGAATAATCAGCTTCTTATCTTAGTTTTTAAGTGCTTAAAGGAAATCTGTACCATAAACTAATCAATGGCTATATAGTTGCAGTAATAATAAAAACGACAAACAGTAAAAGTCCCAAGCTTACGTCCAAATTAAGGAGAAATTCTTAATTCCTTACGACGATCAACGGTCAGTTTGCAATCCATGGTGGCGGCCATATTGATACCCGATGTATTTTTTATTACGCTGTAACGGTACCTCGATTTTGAAACCAGCGAAATCCGTGCCACAAGCCTCGTCCCTCGTGAACTTTGGTGACACGAAGCGAATACTACCAAAGTTCAGATTCAACATTCGTTCAAAAGAAAACGCGACAATTTTTACCCATAAAACTACAGAAGAACATAAAAAAAAAATGCATTTTAAGTAATATTTTTGATCAACAATGTCATTTGAGAACAAAAAGTAAAAACAGCACTAAAAACCAAAATTCGCTGTGGGGTCGCGAATGCCATAGCAACACACGCTCGCCGTGGGTCTGTGTGAAAGGTTACGATACCGCTTGTGGCAGAAATGATTCGCAAGCAGCTATCATGGCGGCTTCCATGAATCGCAGTAACGAAGGATTAAAAGTGCTTTTTCTTTGTTAGGAATATTCCGAAATTCATATAGACCGTCTGGTATGTTTAATTTAGGGGTATATAACTATATTAGCCATTGATTAGTTTATGGTACAGATTTCCTTTAAAAACCTCGGTCCATCTTATCTATCATCTCAATGTGAATTTGTTCATGATAGTCATATGAGTAGTTATAGTAGGCTTTTTCGGACGCTAGGTCAAAGGTCACGATGACGTCACTTCCGGGTCAAAGGTCAACCGAGGTCATGGGTCATAGGTCACGATAACGTCACTTCCGTGTCAAAGGTCAAGCGAGGTCAAAGGTCATCAAGGGTCAAAGGTCGATTTGCATATTCATGAGATGGGCGTGGCTAATTAGCATATATGAATATTCATGAGATGGGCGTGGCTAATTCGTTGGCATCCGTCAGTCTTCGCAGACTATGGAGTAGCGCCGTCTGAGGTGGTTGGAAAGCATCGTCTTGTGTGGCTGAATAGACCAATGCGAGACTTGCAGATTTTGTTGCAGACCTGGCATCTGAAGACTGATGCATCTGGTAGGGTTGGTTTGAAAGTTTCACACTGACTGGCTTTGCGCCTTGCTCGTTTTTCATCAGCAGCTTTCTGGCTGATGTCTTCTCCCCTTTTCAGGCCGTCAGAGAGATGTTGCCTCCAAGTTTTTCTGTCACTAGCAGCAGATTCCCAGGTGACCCAGTCCATGCCAAGTGCTTTCAAGTCACGCTTACAGACATCCTTGAAGCGGTGTAGCGGTCGACCCTTTCTTCTGTGTCCTGAAGATAGCTCTCCGTAGAGGAGATCCTTGGGAATGCGACCATCTTCCATTCGACTGACATGTCCTAGCCATCGAAGGCGACGTTGACGTAGTAGCGTATACATTGATGGGATACCCGCCTTAGACATGACTTCGTTGTTTGTGACCTTGTCTTTCCAGGAGATTCCAAGAATGCGGCGTAGACATCTCAGGTGAAATACTTGCAGCTTCCGTTCTTGTGGTGAGTAGGTTGTCCATGATTCACTACCATAGAGGAGCGTGCTGATTACACATGCCTTGTAGACCGCCATCTTTGTTGTATTGGTGAGCTGCTTGTCCTCCCATACTTTCTTAGATAACCTGGAGAGAGTAGAGGCCGCCTTGCCGATCCTTTTGTTGAGCTCAGCGTCCAGAGATAGATTGTCTGTGGCAGTAGAGCCTAGATAGGTGAACTACCTCAAGTTGCTGATCACTGATGTGGATTGATGGTGGAGCTATAGTGCCCTGTCCCATGACTTGAGTCTTCTTCAGACTTATGGTTAGGCTGAAGAGGTCGCAAGCTGATGCGAAATGATCCATCAGTTTCTGTAGCTCAACTTCAGAGTGGGCAGCTATCGCAGCATCATCAGCGAATAGCATGTCTCTAATCAGCACTTCCCTTATCTTGGTCTTGGCCTTCAGGCGTGCAATGTTAAAGAGTTTACCGTCAGATCGCGAGTGAAGGTACACTCCCTCTGTGGTTGACTTGAAGGCGTCCTTGAGTAGCAGTGCAAAGAAAATGCCAAACAGTGTTGGTGCGAGTACACAGCCTTGTTTTACTCCACTTTTGACACCAAATTCTTCAGACATTGAGCCATCGAACTGAACAGTACTCATCATCCCATCATGGAAAGAACGAATTATATGCTGAGTAGTTTGGGTGGACAGCCAATCAGAGGAAGCATCTTGAATAGACCGTCCCTGCTAACAAGATCAAACGCTTTAGTCAAATCAATGAATGCCAGGTAAAGAGGTTTTTGCTGCTCTCTGCATTTTTCTTGCAGTTGCCGTAGCGAGAAGATCATGTCAATTGTTGATCTCTTGGAGCGGAACCCGCACTGTGACTCTGGATATATTCTGTCAGCCAGCTTTTGTAGACGCAGTAGAACTATGCGAGCAAACAGCTTCCCGACTATGCTAAGCAATGAGATGCCCCGGTAGTTGTTGCAGTCACAGCGCTCTCCTTTGTTCTTGTAGATTGTGACGATGTTAGCATCTCTCATATCTTGTGGCACACTCCCCTTTCCCAGCACTGACAAAGAAGCTTGTGGAGGGGTTCTAACAAAGTGACCTTCCCGCATTTGATGACTTCTGCAGGTATGCAGTCCTTGCCTGGGGCCTTGCCTAATGGTAACTTGTCTAATGCTTTGTCCAATTCTTCGATGGTTGGAAGATCATCCAGGTGGGGTATCAATGGGAGACGTTCAATAGCGTCAAGGGCGGACTGGTGAACTATGTTCTCCCTGGAGTACAGCTCTGAGTAATGTGCTACCCATCTTTCCATCTGTTTGGTCTTGTCTGTGATTATGTCACCTGATGTTGACTTCAGAGGGGCTGTTTTGCGTACGGTCGGGCCAACTGCTTTCTTGATGCCATCGTACATTCCTTTAATGTTCCCGGAATCAGAAGCTTGCTGGATCTTGGCACTGAGGTCTAGCCAATACTCGTTTGTGCATTGTCTGACCATCTTTTGGACATCCTTTCTAGTTGTCTGCAAGGTCTGCTGTGACTTGTCCGATGGAGAATCTTTATGGTCTTTCAGTGCCATGCGCTTGGTCTTTATGAGTGGTTTGAGTCTCTCAGCATACACTGGGTACCAATCGTTGCTTTGGCCTCCTTTCTTTTTGCCGAATGAAGACAGAGCAGCCGAGTGAGTGACCGTCTTTATATGATCCCACTGTTCAGTGGAGTTAGTGTAGTTAGTGTTTGTGGACAGAGAAGTTGCCAGCAAGGTGTTGAAGCTGGTTACCCTGTCTTTGCAGGCAGTCATTGTGACATCCACACGAGGCTTTGCTTGCTGTCTTGATCGGTGAAACTTCTTGGGGAGCAGCCTGATTGTTGAGCAGATAAGTGAGTGGTCAGTGTCGCAGTCGGCACTATGGTATGTTCTAGTAACAAGAAAGTTCTTGAGAAATGGACGTCTGGTGATGATGAGATCCAGTTGATGCCAATGTTTAGATCTCGGGTGTCTCCAGGAAACTCTGTGGTGGGGTTTGGTGCTGAAGAAGGTATTGGTGATGCAGAGGTTGTAGTAGGAGCACACTTCCAGAAGACGTTGGCCGTTGTCATTGATCTTTCCAACTCCAAAGTGCCCAAGGCAGGTGGGCCATGCATCATGATCAGAACCTACTCGAGCATTGAAGTCCCTCCGAATGATTAAAGGTTCTTGTTTTGGAGGCTCTTTGATAAGGCTGTCCAGTTGGCTGTAGAACTCATCCTTGATGTCTGAACAAGCCATGAGGGTGGGAGCATAGACACTTAGCAGGTTCACAGGTCCGTCTGAGGTGTTAAGACGTAGTGAAAGGAGCCGCTCAGTGCCGGAACTACCAAGTTCAACTGAATCAGTGAGTGTGGTCTTAACAGCAAATCCTACTCCATACTCGCGAGTTTCCTCTTCTTTCTTGCCTTGCCAATAGAAGGTATAATCACTTTCTTTCAAGCAGCCATAGTCAGCCAAACGTGTCTCTTGGAGGGCAGCAATATCAACCTGGAGGCGAAGGAGCTCATTGTTGATAATGACAGTCTTCCTTATGTCGCTGATGTTTTGGAGGTCACTTGATAAGCCAGTCGTCATTGTGCGAACATTCCAGCACCCGAGCCTGAGTGCTGGTTTTTTCTTATTGTTTTCTTTGTCGTTTGGTGCAAGAGTTACTGTCCATTTGTCGGGAGGTACCCTAAGTCCCACGCACCCAGTGGAACAGATGGCCAGTGGCGGGACAGCACCTTACTGGCTGAGGGCTGCTCAGCTTAAGGCGGGCGGTAGCTGTCCAATGAAGTTGAATAACCTCTCCCACCGTCGGGAACAACCCCTGGCGCCTAGCTTTACGCCAATCTAGCATTAGGCTTATAACCGGTAACTGTTGATCCCCGTGTTGTGTCTACACCAAAGCGTAGCTGAAGTGTCCTCTTCAGAGCGCTAGCCTGGGCTTTGATATGGAGAAACTGAGTTGCGCAGACATCAGAATTCCCCTCTCGGTCTGACTGGCATAATCCAAAGGAAAGGTAGAACCAATACGTCTGGTGCCAGGTCGACTGCAGGAGCTGCCAGAGAAGTGTTGAATACAACGCTAGACTGCCTATGGGGCTCCACTCCAGGTATGTGGCTGTGATTTCGGAGTTGCCTTCTCCTAGATGAGATGCTTTACAGGGCTAATGATTCTCACCAAACCATACTAACTTACTTACTTAATATAAAATTATATATATAAATAGAGACGAAAGATAGTCACAAACCAGTTTGCACCACACTAGAATTTACCTGACAACACTAGAAGAGTAGGGTGTTGTCCGTGTGGGGATGCGCCGTCACCTTCAGACTGGGGATCTGTATCCTGTACCCCAGAATGAAATCACTAATTGAGTCGTGATTATCCCAAGGATCAGGCGCCTCTAGCCCTAGCAAGTAGGATGAAGCCTAGTATCCCAGACAAACCATGAATGGAACAACAACTTGCAACTAACCAAGCCATCTAGGTTGGCTTACCTATCCTAGCAAAGTGGTTTGCGAAAAGAAGAACAAATAAAATTAGCTTGAGTAAAGTGGCAGAAAGGAGAGAAGAGGGGAAATTGAACTAGGGAGGTAGAGGAAGCTCACATCCTCACTCTGGTAAAGAACCAGCCCTCACCTGGGAGCACCCAATGGGGAAACCCAATGGGGAAATCCAACACCAGAAACAGCACATTAAACACTGATTCTTTGCAACCGGGATTACAGGTGGTTGCAGGTGTTGATATGGAGAAACTGAGTTGCCCAGACATCAGAATCCCCCTCTCGGTCTGACTGGCATAATCCAAAGGAAAGGACATGAAAATTTGAATACAATTTTGAAGAAAAATGTTGAAAGAAAAAAATGAAAAAAATTTCAAAATAAAGTTTCAAAAACAATTTCAAAAAAAAAATTCGAAAACTACGGAAGCATATTAGTGCAAAAAAAAAATTAGTGCAAAAAAAAATAATTATTGCGAATATTCGCAATAATTATTGCGAATATTCGCAATATTATTGCGAATATTCGCAATGTTATTGCGAATATTCGCAATAATTATTCGCAATATTGCGAATATTCGCAATGTTATTGCGAATAATTATTGCTAATATTCGCAATAACATTTCGCAATAATATTGCAAATTGATATATTATTGCGAATATTCGCAATAACATTGCGAATATTCGCAATAATATTGCGAATATTCGCAATAATTATTGCGAATATTCGCAATAATATTCCAATTTTTTTTGGCACTATTATGCTTCCGTAGAAAACAAATTTTGAAAAAAAATTGGAAAAAAAAATTGGAAAAAAATTTTGAAAAAATAAATAAAATTTTTTCAGAGTGACCTTTGACCCGTTTTTCTTCTACAAACACCGACATTTTAAAAATAAGGAACAAAATTGCCTAAAATAACGCGTCGTATCGGCCGTATTACGGAAGGTATCGGCTTCAAACTTGATATATACGGTAAGGGTCGAATTACAAACTACCCGAAAGGTAACGAAAGGTCAATGCGGTTAAAAAATTAATTTTGTCTATGGAAATATCGTATTTTTCATTCTATACTATGTATCGAGGTAAAACTTAAAGCCCTGATCATGCTACACGGAAGGGACCCTCGACCCGGAAGTGACGCCGATTGCGTAACAAAATGCGTAATTTGCGTAACGAAACGCGCATCAGTTGCACGATAAAATGCTTCAATGAGTCAAAGAGTGGGGTAATGTAGTGCATTTTGACCACGAATATTTCTCTTTCGTAGACCCAATGTGGAGTATTCGTATTCCGATAGTGAAGGGGAATCTCGATATGGAACCGGATCAAACCGGATAGAACCGGATAAAACCTGTTCTCCTATCCCCTCCCACCACCACCCCACATACAACAAAATGAATCAATGCGTCAATTGCGTAACAAATTGCGTCAGTTACGCAACAAAATGCGTCAAAGCGTAACAAAATGCGTCAAAGCGTAACGAAATGCGTCAAAGCGTAACAAATTGCGTCAATTGCGTATTGAAATGCGTCACCGCGTAATAAATTGCTTAAAATGCATCATTGCGGCGTGAAATGCGTCGAGGCGTAACGAATTAGTTCAAAATATAACTCTGACATAATTTCCGGTACAAAATGGCGCACTTCCGATACAAAATGGCGGAACTTGAATTTCAAAATGGCGGCACTTGACCCCCTTAACTTTCGACCTCGTGAATCATAGCGTATTGCGTCTTTTTATTCCGAAATGCATCAAAACCGTAACAAATTGCGTAACGAAATGCATCAAAATGTAACATATTGCGTCAAATTGCATCAATCGCGCGATGAAATGCGTAATGCGAAAGGGAGGTTTAAAATTGGGTTAATAACGAGTAAAAGAGTCGATTGTAATTTGTTTCTCTACTTTATTATTGTGAAAAGTACTTCGCTGGTTAATCTTCGTCATCCTCTCCCATGGTGGATTCCTCGTCATTCTCCTCGTCATCGTACTGGAACAGCCCGTCAAATTTAGAGCGATGTTTAGCCATCGTTCTCTTCACGGCTTTGTCCACCTCGACGCCTTTCTCCATTTTCTCCTCGAGATCGTCCGCGATCTCCGTGAAAACTCTGTCGTCTTTGAGAAGCGCGTGGCTTCGTAGAAACGTGCTGTACCGCTCGAAAAAGTCGCGTTTGACGGCCCATACCGTTTTCAGATGGGCCTTTTCCCTCGCCATCTCCGGGTCCATGCCGTCGCCGACGTACTTTTCGTATTTTTCCCTCCTCATGTTTTCCGTGGCTTCTTTAGCTCCCGCGTACCATTCCCGATAAGCCTCGTTATCTTCCAGTTCGTCGCCGGATTCTCGGTCCGAGACAACCTCCGAGTCGTTATCGTCGGACTCCTCCTCTTCATCATCATTCTCTTCTTCTTCAATGTGTACGTGTCGCTTGTGTCTCTCAAGATCGTACTTGCGCGAGAACGTCCTGCCGCACACGGAGCAAGGATAAGATTTATAAGGAATTCATATTGACTCTTCGGAAGTTAGGATCGAAATGATCGATAGGTTTAAAATAACGAACTTATATATTAAGCTTTTGCATTACGCTAATCATTACGCAATTGACACAGTTTTACGCATTTTAATACGCTTTGACGCATATTGCAGCGTAATGGACGCAATTTGCTACGCTTTTACGCATTTTGCTGCGTACTTGACGCATTTTAAGACGCAATGACGCATTTTAGACGCAATTTGTTACGCGATCGAAGCATTTCGTTACGCTTTGACGCATTTCATTACGCAATCGATGCATTTCGTTACGCTTTGACGCATTTCATTACGCGATCGACGCATTGGTGTATTTTGTCGTATGTGATGGTGGTGGGAGGAGGGATAGGAGAACTAACTGGTTTCATCCAGTTCTATGTCACACCGATCATAACCTAGTAAAGTCATTTTTATACGGGTACGTAGACACGTAGGGATCAAAGTTCGTCAAAGGGTCGCTCCGGGTCAAGCATCACTTCCCGGTCGAGGGTCGCTTCCGTGTAGCATGGTCTGGGCTTTTTAATAGTTTTACCTGGATACGTAGTATAGAACGAAAAATAGGATATTTCCCTAGACAAAATTAATTTCTTAAGCGCATTGACCTTTTGACTCCTCGACCCCTACGGATAGCTCGTAATTCGACCCTTATCGTATATATCGAATTTGACGCCTATACCTTCCGTATAATACGGCCGATACGACGCGTTATTTTAGGCAAATTTTTTCCCTTTTTTTAAAATTTCGGTGTTTCTAGAACAAAAACGGGTCAAAGGTCACTTCCGGGTCAAGGGTCACTCTGAACAATTTTTTTTTTTCCATTTTTTTTTTCAAAATTTTTTTTCAAAATTTTTATTTTTATATTTTTTTCTAAATTTTTTTTTGAAATTTGTTTCATTTTTTTTTTTCAACTTTTTTCTTCAAAATTTTATTCAAATATACTAATTAACCACGCCCATCTCATGAATATTCATATGTGCTAATTAACCATGCCCATCTCATGAATATTCATATATGCTAATTAGCCACGCCCATCTCATGAATATGCAAATTAGCCACGCCCATCTCATGAATATGCAAATCGACCTTTGACCCATGATGACCTTTGACACGGAAGTGACGTCATCGTGACCTTTGACCTCGGTTGACCTTTGACCTTGGTTGACCTTTGACCCGGAAGTGACGTCATCGTGACCTTTGACCTAGCGTACGAAAAAGCCTACTATAACTACTCATATGCATATTACCAGGAATCATACATCAAATACTCTTGTTGTACCAAAATGTAATTCAAATTTAGGCAAGCGTACTTTCCATGCCAGAGCTGTTAATACTTGGAATGGAATTGCACCTCAAATCCGCAAAGAATTAAATAATATGTCTTTGTATCAATTTAAAGCGCAAACAAATATTTCTGCTAAATAATTTGGGATTTCTATTCCCTTATAAATTGTACTTTTTATAAGGACATTTTAACTTTAGCTTGTATTTTGTATAATCTTGGCCATATGAGTTCAATACTATTTATTATGCTATTGATTTTCCATGTGTATAATATGTAAATTTACTGTGTATCAATCAATGTATTACAGTATTTATAATTGTATGAGGGCCTGCTTGGAAAGCAGTGCTTGACACTGAAGTGGAATTACCCTCAATAAAGAAAGATTATTATTATTATTATTATTATATAACTTCCGGTTTTTTGGGACACTTTGACCTCTGACATATCGGGAAAATTGCTGTAGTTATTATTAATTTATTTATTATTGTCATAATATTATCTTTAAAAATATTTGAATAATTATTCTATTCAAAAATAAAGTTTTTGGGGGTTTGTTTTTATTCTTTTCTTGTAAAACATTTTAGATTATATTTTGTACGCATAAAAACCAATTTTTCTGAATTTTCTCAATAGGTCAGAGGGCAAAGTGTCCCAAAACTGCAAAAAAACTGTACCACAATGCATTGCAAACTTCCAATGCCGATTTGGCTTATACTTACGGTATAAGAATAAAGAACAGGGCAAGTGGAATGGATATGACTAATTGTAAGTGCCTCCAATCTCTGATGAAATACGCCAAGACAGCAAATATCATGTAGCCAATAGAAAAAAACAACAGTATAATTGTTCCGGCGCATGCACGATATTGAGGACCAACAAACTCTGTACCTATAGCAGGATTTAATTTGAAAATTTAATAGTAATAGTCGTTATTGAACTTGTTCATCAGAACTGTTATTAAAAATAGAGAATTTCATAGTTCGAGTCCAATAAATCCAGGACTTACTGTGGACATTTCGAAATATGTGAGATTTCTTTATCAACACTGATGTTGTTGTGACGACCTCGATGTTGCTTAGCAACGCGGTTGCCAGTTGGTTTCTTCTTCAGGACATGGGCTATTTTAACGTGCCTCCTGGCACGTTCGTGCAGTGAGAATAAAAATCCGTGCAATGAGAATTAAAAATCCGTGCTTAAAATATTTATATACAATTCAAGTTTCAACCCGACAAATGACCAGGATAGTAAAGAAGTTATGAATGTTAAGAATGTTAACGAAGCCTCAAGACGACCAGATCAGTGATTTTGATGATTTTTGCAACATTGTAAAGAAGACACTTTATGGTTTTGGAATCTTCACGAACGTTTTAGGTTTACTGTCGATATTTTATAGTTAAGTCCCCAATCCACATGGCCTATTCTATTGAGTTATCCTGTAGACGCTCCTGAACAATAAATGATAAACTCATCAAATCATTTGGGTATTAAACCTTTATGTGTATTGCTTGTAGACAATTTAACACCATGTTTATGAACTGAACATCTTAGTGATTAAGTTTTAAGTTAAGCACTATTTTGACATTTAGTTCATAGACAGTGCGTTAAATTTTTTGTAATAATACTTGTATGCAACTTTGCCAAATTTTATGCAATTTGCAGATATCTTGATGCACCTTTGCGTGTCACTAAAGTTGTGAAATTTACAGAAATATTATCAAATTTTGATGATTTTAAGCGACTGTGCGACATTTTAAGAAACTGTAGGCATCTTTGTAGCATTTGTATGTGTTTTTGCATTTTGTCGTGTCCATTCATCAAGGTAAAAATACAATTCAATTAAATGAATTTTTATTTAAAATGAAAACCTACCCTTCTAAATAACACCATCCAACAGAATTTCTTTTCTGATTAACATAAACATAATACCGTTTTTAAACAATTTTTATACATAATATCGTTAACTTGACATTAGTGACCAGGTGTGTACTCTCATCAAGCTGTAGCTAAGTGAAAATACGTCAATTAAAAGGATTTACATTAGGAATGAAAACCTATTTAAATAACTCCCAGTAATATATTTTCTGATCAACGTTTTGTAAACCATTAACTTCGTATTAGTGAACCAGGTGTGTACTTTCATCGAGCTGTAGTTAGGTACAAACAAATTTAAAAATCGAGTCAAATGTATTTTTTGTAGATATTTAGATTTGGCAGAAGAAACGTCACATCACAAAATAATAAGAATGGTGGACTAACGAACCGTTTGGTTAACATGCTTATTATTTGCAATATTCTTAGAAACAACAACACGTCCTGATACGCCAACATTTTGAAAAATTGTAAATGAGAATTGCAGATAATATAAATAATGATATTAAATGTTTAAAGTTACAGTTTCAAAACTAGTTTAACCAAGGTTAAATTCTTGGACCTCTTTTTAGTATATGTAAATGATAATACATTTAACGCAATCTGTACTGTAATAAACAAACGCATTGGGAGCATAAACCTTCCGCGCAGCTAAGACAGTAGGGTATACAACAGATTATAAACATCTCAAAATCTCCTTAAATAATGACCATTATTAAAAAACGGGTGATTGTATTACATATCTGTAAAATGCGTTGGAAGCAGAATTTATTTCTGCACATTTTGACACCTCATTTGTAGCAATTGACTAAATATTGACGTCACAGCGTACATTTAAATCAATGTAGCCCAAGATTTGAAAGTTGCAGTAAATTCTATTGATTTTGCATTCAGTGTAATTGAAGGAAATCTGTGTAATGATATCTGAGTGTTTTTGTATTGTAAAATTGTAAAATGTAAGTGCAACTTTCAAATCTGGACCTCACTACATTAAATTGACCGGTGTTTTATTGTTTTCTGGGTTATCGTATCAAATGAGGTGTCAAAATGCGCAGAAATAAATTCTGCTTCTAACGCATTTCACAGATGTGTAATACAATAGCCCCTTTTTGCATAATGGCCATTATTTAAGGGGGGTTAGTTACTTTTTTGAGATGTTTATTATGCACAACATATTGCCCAACAGACAACACTGGAACAGGAGATCAACAAATGATGCTTAATCACCATTGTAGCAAATACATGTTTAAACTAAGAATTACGCATGGTAAACCAAAACAAACAAACGCATTGGGGATCAATTTAATTATACAAGAGAAAAATGAATAGGCGTAAAAAGAGAAAGGGAAATTTGCCAGGGAAGGGCTTGGGCGCATTGATAAATACGATACTAGCCTCACCCACCAGTTGGTTGATAGATG